>NC_066579.1:142822731-143126660 GCF_024323335.1 Lathyrus oleraceus | reverse complement strand
GCTTGGTATGATCCTTCTTTGACCAGTATGAAGATTATTGATTGTTGTGGTAAATTCTCTAATGTGCCTCTCATTGGTACACAAGAAGGAATTAACTACAACCCTACTTTGGCTCGTCGTCAACTTGGGTTCCCCTTGAGAGACAAACCTAATAACACTTTGTTAGAAGGTTTTTTCTATCAAGAGGGTTGAAATTCTGGTATCATATATAAGATGTCGAAGGTAATGTTACGACACTGATATCTGCTAACACACAATGGATAAAATAAACAGAATGGTAAAGCAAATAACACCAGCAATTGTTAACCCAGTTCGGTGCAACTCACCTACGTCTGGAGGCTACCAAGCCAGGAAGGAAATTCACTAAAATAGAATTAGTTCAAAGACTCTCCGTACACTTCAAAAGGTTACAGTCTTTCTCACCTAATCTCTACCCGTGCAATTTCTACCTAAGCACTCTTAGATATGAGAACCCACTCACTTCCCTTACAATCACACACCAGTGATTTTAAACAACAATCCCTTGTGAAAAGAAAATACTTTTCAATTACAAACTCTTGATTTTACTTTACAGTTTCAATCAAGAATACACACTCTTGATCTTGCTTCACAACTTTGATCAAGAAGACACACACTCTTGCTTAACAGCTTTAGAGTGACAAATTACAACCATAAATCAGTTCAATTCAATCATCAATAGATGACTTGAATGACCTACAAGTCTTACGACTAAACAGACACAAACCCTAGCTCTCTCTCTATATTTCGCTCAGTCTTGGTTGTGTGTTCAAACAGGTTTTCTAAGTCCCTTTTTAATGAAGCATTCTGCTGGGCTTGGACATCTTGAAAACCCTAAATCTATTTTCCAATCAAATCTTTTTATAACAGTTGTATAGATCTCCTTGGAAAATAAGTGAATCTGGTTGTAATCCATGATTGAATGCGCCAGCTAGCCATATCTTCAATCATCCAAAGATTGCCATTAATTGTGCAATCATAAAACACCAGACATTCATACTGAATGTTCTGTGTACAGGATGTCATGACATCGGGTCTGAGATCCTGGAAAAATCCTGCATAATCCAATAATTCCTTTTATAGCTTTTAGCAGGTACAACCATATCAGATGCCATGACATTGTGTATGTCATCTGAAACAATCTTGCATGAACATGTCTTTCATTTAAGCTCCAGCAGGTACAACCAATATCAGAAGCCTTGTTATTGTATGTGGCATTCTGAAACAATCATGCATGAACATGTTCTTGAACTCCAGCAGGTACATAGGATATCTCATGTTAAGACATCACACATGACATCTTGTGAACACTCTTTGTTTTACCAAAATTGCTGCCAACACTTAGAATCAACAAACTCCCCCTTTGGCAAATTTTGGCTAAAACATATATCTGTCCTTTTTGTTCACAAGGCAAACTATCAGCAGTTTAAACAACATAACAGTAGTTTAATCAGCAGCAGAAGCAAAACAATTACTAGCTATGGCTACTAGTAATACACACATGCACAAGGGTACTTCTCTTCCCCCTAAATCTGTGCAACAAACAGAATTACTAGTTATGGATGCAACTAGTAAGACACACAAATGCACAATGCACAAGGGTACTTCTTCTCCCCCTAAATCTGTGCATTCATCAAACATAACAGTTGTTGTAACTCCAGCACCTGTACCAGCCAGAATGTCATACTGACATCTGCTTCAACATCAGCACCTATACACCATATCAGACATCCCCTTTGACATCTGAAAACAGAATACCATTCTGTTTTAACACCTGTGCACTTCCTTCAATAACAGTTGTCCTTCTATCCAGCCACATACATCTCACCCCTCCACCACTGCTTCCATATATATCAACACTTCTCCCCCTTTTTAGTCAAAATTGACCAAAGGTGACCAATTAGACAAAATAAATGTCAATTAGTCTGTCAGAGAATGTCAGGACAGATGTTATAACATTAAATATGTTAAAACATAATATCCATGCAGTACAAACCATCATTATACACAGCTGTGATAGCTGAGACAATGAACAAATCCAAGGAACTCTTTAAGATCCCTAAATATTACCTAACAGGCAACAATGAGGACTGCCACACAAAAAATTAAAAAAACCAGTTAAAACATCAGTCTTTTTAGGCCAACTTCCACCAAACTTTCCAACACTCCTCCCAGTCTTCATTCTTTAACAAACAAGAGGAGGAACCATCAATCAGAGGAAGAAGTATCATCTTCGCCTTCTTCTTCATCTTCAGAGCCATCAGAGCTTTCAGAGCTGTCACAGGATTGTGCTTTTGCATCTGAGTCCTTACCAGCTTTTTCTATCTTCTCCTTTTCCAGGCTACAAATAAGAGCTTCCAGAGCTTCTTTTCTTGATTTGGCCACATTTATACCATTCTCCAGTTCCTTGCAGGTTTCTCTTAGTTGGTCAGTTAGGCTTCCTTGAGATGCAGGTTCCCTTCTGGCAGATGTCATGACAACATCATTGACATGACTACCCTCAAAAAGCTTATAGTGAATTGATAGAGGGGTCTTTCTCCTGCTTGGAATATCACTAGCACTTAGGATTCCTGGTTGTTGACTCAGGATGATGCCACAGATGATGGATGGGAATGCAATGGGCAACTTTGCAGCATTGGTGGAGGCATGTATGATGGTTTGATCAAACACAAACTTTCCAAAATCATAGTTTATCTTAGTTCTAATGGCATGAATGATCCTCCCAAGAGCAATGGAGATGGTAGATATGTGATTAGTAGGTACCCAATTTGCTGAACCAATCTTGTGTAAGATGGCATACTTGACAGTTAGTTTACTAGCTGATAGGTGTTCCCTACTAGGCCATTCCTTAACTTGGCCAGCTGTAATCATCCTACAGATCTCATTATCTGTGGTCTCTAGTGTCGCGGCGGGATTTTTCACGAGATTAAGTATTGATTGAACTTAACCCGTTTGAAAAATATTTTAAATGCAAGAGTCGCCACCGTCTTTTATTTTATCCAAAAAGAGGAAGGGAAAAATAACGATAAATCCCTTTAGAGTTACGGGTTCGGGGGTTGGTTATGCAAAGGGAAGGTATTAGCACCCTCTACATCTGTGGTACTCCACAGGAACCTTTTTGCTAATGTTTATGTGAATGCTTTGCTTTTTTCGCTTTGATCGTTTGATTGGGGAGATGAGAAAAGAACTTGATTTTATTGTTTTTGGACTCGATAAAGTCGTAGACTTCATGCCTACGTATCTCCAAGGCGCAATGGAGAAATCAGAATCCACGTAGTTCTCCCAAAAGAAAAGGGGAAAGTCTGTTTTGTTGATTTTAGATTGGCGTGTCTTGCCATCTCTTGCTCGACCTAGGCGGGAGGCTTCGAGACTGACACGTCCTTTTGAAAATGTTTTTAAATTGAAAAGCCAAAGCTGGCAAAAGATTTGAATGAGCCTAAACCCTGAAACAATAAATAAATGGGCTCATTATAAGGAAGCCCAAGAGTAAGCTTGTGAGTGTGTGAAAAGGGTTTCTTAAACGACGACCGTTGGAATCGCATCGGGTTTCTCTTTTTTGGATTTTTTGATTTTTTAACATAAAACGTGAACAATACGATTAAACACACAATACAAAAAATAAAAAATGCGAGAAAGTAAATTATTACAACACAGTTAGCTATGAATAGTTAGTATTACGAATAGTTAGTGGAGTTAATCGAGCTGAAACTGAAACGAAACGGTTAGTAACAACATAAACAAATATAAGAAACAATATAAACATTTACTTTAGACAAAATAAACATTTGATATAAATAAACATTTAAACAAATAATTAATTTAACTAACATTTAAATAAAACATATATGCAAAATAATAATAAAAGATAAACAATATTTAGTAAACAAAAGTAATATATATATATATATATATATATATATATATATATATATATATATATATATATATATATATATATATATATATATATATATATATATATATATTTAGACAATAAATATATAGTAGACAAATAATATATATGTACATTTAGACAAATAATATATAATAGACAAAAGTAATATATATATATATATATATATATATATATATATATATATATATATATATATATATATATATATATGTATATATATATATATATATATATATATATATATATATATATATATATATATATATATATATATATATATATATATATATATATATATATATATATATATATATATATATATATATATATATATATATATTTAGATAAATAATATATTAAAACCCATGTCGGCAAGCCGGAACTTTGCCGATTTCAGAGATAAGTGAAGAATATTACCTTGTGTGAAGAGGATGAACTTCTGATCGTCCAAATGATCGACCGAAAGCTGGAAACCGTCACCGACGCAGTGCTGGCTCCGATTTCAGAGATAAGTGAAGAATATTACCTTGTGTGAAGAGGATGAACTTCTGATCGTCCAAATGATCGACCGAAAGCTGGAAACCGTCACCGACGCAGTGCTGGCTGCCTTCGTGAGTACCTGACTTCAACGTCGCTTTTGATCGGTGAAACGACGCCGGAATGAAATGAACCTTGGATATTTGTGACCTGGACTCAACGAACTTCAAAGATATGAAATCGGTTTTGTGTTTCGGTGAATAATCGGGACGATTTTGGGTTACCGAAAATGAAGAACAAGTGAAAATACGGTAATGCTTTTGGAAAAATATTTCTTTTCAATTCTCTGTTTCTCTCACCACACGTTTTTTCCTTACTGATCCACCTCCCTCCTTTCTTTTCCTTACTAACCACATCTATATATATATATTTAGATTACTTAAACAATAAGAAACCTAAAAAATATCTAACATAAATTAATAATATATATTTAGATTACTTAAACAATAAGAAACCTAAAAAATATCTAACATAAATTAATAATATATATTTAGATTACTTAAACAATAAGAAACCTAAAAAATATCTAACATAAATTAATAATATATATTTAGATTACTTAAACAATAAGAAACCTAAAAAATATCTAACATAAATTAATAATATATATTTAGATTACTTAAACAATAAGAAACCTAAAAAATATCTAACATAAATTAATAATATATATTTATATATTATATAATAATAATAATAATAAACTAATATAATATTAATCCTAATTAAATAAACTAATTAACAACTAAACACAATTAATATTAAGCACAAATAATATTAACGGCACACGATTAAAATACGATAAAATCGAGCGACACGAACGCGATAAAAACGATGACAATTTGCACAGCAAAACAGACAAATTGATAAAACCAATAAACTAGTAAACCGGTAAACCAGTAAAATCAACAACACGACTCAAACAGACTCGATTAAATCACACGGCACAACACGTAATTAAATAAACAACCCTAGGCAATAATAAAATCAACACGACATCACGAAAACGCTGACAAACACAATCACAAATAATCGGACAATACGAAAACTCTAATATATTCGAAATACAGTCAAAATACCGACAAACAAACAATTAAATAGATAAAAACGCACAAAACCTAATCGAAGCGATGCCACGCACAAAAGAGATAAGCGAGATAAATACGAGGCAACGATATCGGCCAGGTTTTGCTAAAACAACGAAATACAACACGGTAAGCAACGAAAACACACAAAACCTAATCAAACCAGTTGTCACGCGAAGTTTAAGAAATTGAGATGAATACGAGACAACGAGATTAATCAAGATGTGGTCAACAAAGCCAAAGTCAAATTTTGGGGTGCGACAGATGCCCCTATTTAATTAACTTAGGCCAGATAGCCGAAGGCTATCGAATGGCGTAAGGTAATTAAATATGACAAACGCCATAAAATTTGACCGCAAATGCATGTATGCATGATGCAAAAGACAGACAGACACAGAGACACAGGAGTGCAAACTCTACTGGGGAAGGACATACACCGACTCAATGCATGAAGGTAAACACTGAGAATACTCAGCTGGGAAGATTCACTACCTATTCATAGATGGAAAATAGGAGGAAAAGAGATATCGACTCAATGTTGACGATACATCACTATCTCATAGATGAAAGTGGGAAAAGATCAATATAACAAGAGTACTGATGTGACAGTACATTACCAACTCAAAGATGGAGGTAACAGAAAAGATGAATACCAACTCAAGGATGAAGGTATAACAAGGGCATAATAAGAATCGAACTGCGTTAACTCATGGTTGACAGCTCACTACCCACTCATTGATGAGGTAAACAGGACATGCCAACTCAAAGTTGAAGGCAAGCTTCAAAAGATTGATAATAACACTGCTAGGGAAATCAAATTCCAACTCATTGATGATGGTGTAGATGAAGAATCAGATCTAAGGATCATTGTGCAGACTTACAGTTGAATACGCACTACCAACTCATTGATGAGGTAGACAGAGAAATGCCGACTCAAAGTTGAAGGCAACCACCGATTCATTGATAAAGGTGTTTAAAAGAATTTAGAACATATTCTTCTGGAGATGTTTATCATTACCGACTCAAAGATGACGGTGGAAGGACAAAATGTACCTAACTCATAGATGAAGGTACTCCATCCATTCAAAGACGAAGATGGAATCAGAAGTTATCTGTGCAGACTCAAAGATGAAAGCACACTATCAGTTCAACAAGGATCAAACATACCCTACTCATAGATGAAGGTACTCCATCAACTCAAAGACGAAGATGGAATCACAGGAAAATGTGCGAACTCAAAGATGAATGCATATTACCAGCTCAAAGTTGCAGGTACTTCACCAACTCAAAGACGAAGGTGGAATCAAAAGGAATCTGTGCTAAACTCAAAGACGAAAGCACGCTACCAGCTCAAAGTTGCAGGTAGAACCATGGAACTTTCTGTGAGGATGTTATCAACTCATAGATGGAGATAGTAATTAATTTATCCGAGGGATAACAAAGGTTACCACTCATGGATGTAGGTAACTCAAGTTTGTAACGGGTACCAACTCAAAGATGAAGGTATAAAGGACTTGGACACAATATCTGTCATGTCTGTTTTACTGAATGAGAGTCACAAAGACTATATTGTTGCCTTCTTTTACTGGCAATTTCTGAGCTTTATCTGGAGACACGAGGTTCAAACTAGGATAGAAACTAGAATGAAATGGTCAAACAAGACTTCAACTGAAGAGGAATGAACTCATCAGGATTTACAACTGAAACAACCATCTTCCACGAGGCATAGATCTCTGTGGGGAGCATGACCAATAAAAGGTATTTTGCTGCTTATGAGGATACTCTATATGGAGAGATTGACTGAACCCACAATATAAACAAGGAAACAAGGTGCATATGAATGCAAGCATGATATGTCATAGATATGCATGAATATTTAGTAATGAATGCATGACGGACAGACAAAACTAGGAATAACTAAAAATGTTAACAGCTGCATAAGGACTTGCTGGAGATTTGCACTGAGACTCGCTAGGGAGTAGTACAAAGACTTGCTGGGGAATTGGTACAAGAGCACCATATCCAGGTTTCTCTAAAAGTTTGTCTCTGCTGAGGATTCCGTAGAAGAATGGAGATGCCTTCTACTTCAAAAATGCAGGAGATTCCCTGTGGTTCTTGAATTTGTGAGGTATATGAGGATTGGACCTTTCTGAGGACTCCGCTGGGGATACAAGGTGTTATCCTCTGGAAATAAGATGATATTGTAAGAGAAGTCCTGCAATTCTTGAATTTGCTGATAATGCATAAGGGATTATTCTTCTGGAAGACTCTGCTGGGGATAAAGTCCGTTGGGGATAGGTGGTATCTTTCCAGGGAATAAGAATATAGGGGAAATCTATCCTTGATTTTTTTGCTTTAATTATCATGGAGACTTTCTGTATCTGAAGACTCTGCAGGGGATTATGGTGTCTGATATCTGGTTACGAGATCTTTCCTCTAGGAGACTCTGCCGGGGAACAGTGATGTCTGACCTTTGAATATAAATGAGAATTTAGGAGAAATCCTGCAATTCTTGAATTTGCTTAAAATGCATAACACACTCTTCTTTTACTACAAAACATTACTGAGGAGGAGACATATCCTTCTATTGAATGGACAGAGAACAACAGGAGATTCCCTGTAGTTTCTGAATATCAACTTTCTTCACTCGCTGAGGGATGGAGACCTCTGTATTACTCCTGCTTAGGGAAATTAAATCTTCCTTCTCATCCTCTGCTGGGGACATTGCTGATCCCGCTTTAATAAATTACCGGGGAAATACCTGTAGTAATCCCATAGGCCAAATCTGTAACTTAAAACCTGGATCAAAGTCTTCATGATCAATTAAACTGGGGAGTCTTCATGATCAAATAACTGGGGAGTCTTCATTCCCCAAGTGAAAGGAATAAACTTCTTGAAATATTTCTTGCATGATCTCTTGAGGAAAACTAGGAAGCATAGCTAGGGATATCCAGAATCACAACCTCTGCTGGAGAAATATTACTGCCAAGACACCTGTGGAGATTTTTTCATCATATACATATAAGGATAGTAATATGAACATGTCTAGTTGGAATCACATGATTTCAGAATTACTGGGACCACATGTCTCAATCCTTTTATTGATGTCCACAAATCAAAATAAATAATCTTTATATTTTTCAAAAACTGTTTTTAATTCAAAACTTTTGTTTCAAAACATATCTGTCAAAGTAAAAGAACTTTCGTAAATTGAAATGAAAATTAAGAGTGCCAAGAAATATAGAAAGGCTCAAATTGATTTGATAGGATGGTAATCAGCCAACAGCGTGATTCCATAGATCTTTACAAATTGGAAAATGGTAATTTCGTGGAAAAAGGGTACGTTGAACTACAATGACATCATTCTCTCTTCCACTTTTGACCTGTATTGCAGCCTTGAGAAAGTTGGAGAACTGTTGAAAATATTCTGATACTTCAATGATCTTATCTCTGTTATGCAGTTACTTGCCTGAAATCCCTAACTTTTGCCTAGATTGCCCTTTCGGGTTTTCAATCTACCGGGATAATATTCTCTTTGTTTTTTATGTCTCTAATTTCTGCTTTGACCGCCCTTTCAGGTTTTCAGTCCACCGAGACGCTCATTTTTGCCTAAGCCGCCCTTTCGGGTTTTCAACTTAGCGAGCTGTTCTTTTCATTTTTTAGGCGAAGTATTTCTTGACTGCATCTGTATTCACGGGACGTGGAAGCTCTTCACCATCCATGTTTGTAAGAATTAAAGCACCGCCTGAGAAGGCTTTCTTGACAACATAGGGTCCTTCATAGTTAGGAGTCCACTTGCCCCTAGAATCATTGTGAAATAGTATCATCTTCTTGAGTACAAGGTCACCCTCTTTGAATTCTCTCGGCTTAACCTTCCTATCAAATGCCTGCTTCATTCTCTTTTGATATAACTGTCCATGGCACAAGGCAGTCATTCTTTTTTCTTCAATCAAATTCAACTGATCGTATCTGCTTTGACACCATTCAGCCTCTGACAACTGAGTTTCCATTAGTATCCTCATTGATGGAATTTCAACCTCTATCGGTAACACAGCTTCCATACCGTATACAAGTGAAAATGGGGTTGCCCCAGTTGAAGTACGGACTGATGTTCTATATCCGTGTAGTGCAAAAGGCAGCATTTCATGCCAATCTTTGTAGGTAACAACCATCTTTTGAATGATCTTCTTGATATTCTTATTTGCAGCTTCAACTGCCCCATTCATCTTGGGACGGTAAGGAGAAGAGTTGTGATGCTCGATCCTGAAACTTTCACATAATTCATCCATCATTTTGTTGTTCAGATTGGAGCCATTGTCAGTGATGATCTTGTTTGGAATGCCATATCGGCAAATGAGATTATTTTTGATGAATCTGACCACCACTTGCTTTGTCACCTTTGCATACGAAGCTGCTTCCACCCATTTGGTGAAGTAATCAATTGCCACGAGAATGAAACGGTGTCCGTTGGAAGCTTTGGGTTCAATCATACCGATCATGTCAATGCCCCACATTGAGAATGGCCAAGGAGCAGAAATCACATTCAAAAAGGTTGGTGGTACATGAACCTTATCAGCGTAGATCTGACATTTGTGACACTTCTTTACAAATTTGCAGCAATCTGATTCCATGGTCAACCAGTAGTAACCAGCTCTCAACATCTTTCTTGACATAGAGTGGCCGTTTGCATGAGTACCAAAGGACCCTTCGTGAACTTCTTTCATCAACATTTCTGCTTCCTTTTTGTCAACACATCTGAGTAAGACCATGTCATAATTCCTCTTATAGAGCACATTCTGATTAAGGAAGAAACTGCCTGACAATCTTCTCAAAGTCTTTTTATCTTTTTCTGTTGCTCCAAGAGGATACTCCTGAGTCTGAAGGAAATGCTTGATATCGTGGTACCATGGTTTATCATCAAAACTGGCCTCAGCTGTAAACACATGTGCTGGTCTATCAAGTCGCTTGATCACAATTCTGGGTACTTCGTTTGGAAAACCCACTTGATACATTGAAGACAACGTAGCTAGAGCATCCGCCATATGATTCTCATCCCGAGGAATGTGATGCAATTCAACCTTGGTGAAGAAAGTCAACAATCTTCTTGCATAGTCTTTGTATGGGATCAAGCCAGGGTGGCGTGTTTCCCATTCTCCTTTGATCTGATTGATAACTAACGCTGAGTCACCATAAACAGTAAGATTTTTGATGCGGAGGTCAATGGCTTCTTCAAGACCCATGATACAGGCTTCATATTCAGCAATGTTGTTTGTACATTCAAAGCAAATTCTTGCCGTGAAAGGAATATGAGAACCTTCTGGAGTGATAATGACTGCACCTACTCCATGTCCATAAACGTTGGAAGCTCCATCAAATACTAAACCCCATTGAGAATTTGGTTCATGTCCTTCTTCAGGAAGTGGCTCTTTACAATCTCTGGATTTTAGGAACATGACATCTTCATCAGGAAACTCATCCTCATTATCATCGTGATCTTCAACGGGTTGGTGAGCAAGGTACTCAGCCAACACACTGCTCTTGATAGCTTTCTGGGTATGATACTCAATGTCGTATTCTGATAACAGCATCTGCCATCTTGCAATCTTACCAGTGAGTGCAGGCTTCTCAAAAATGTACTTGATTGGATCCATTTTGGATATCAACCAAGTGGTGTGACTTAACATATACTGCCTCAATCTCTTAGCAGCCCAAGCCAATGCACAACATGTCTTCTCGAGTAAGGAGTATCGTGATTCACAGTCAGTAAATTTCTTGCTTAAGTAGTAAATGGCATGCTCTTTCTTTCCAGTTTCGTCTTGTTGACCCAGAATACAGCCCATAGAATTCTCAAGCACTGTCAAATACATAACCAACGGTCTTCCAGCAACAGGTGGTAACAAGATAGGAGGCTCCATGAGGTACTCTTTGATACTGTCAAATGCTTTCTGACAATCCTCTGTCCAAACACAATTCTGACTCTTTCTCAGCAATTTGAAGATAGGTTCACAAGTGGCAGTCATGTGAGAAATAAACCGGGATATGTAATTCAATCGTCCTAGAAAACCTCTCACTTGCCTTTCTGTTTTTGGTGCGGGCATCTCTTGGATAGCTTTTACTTTATCTGGATCAACTTCAATGCCTTTTTGGCTGACAACGAAGCCCAAGAGTTTACCTGACCTGACGCCAAATGCGCATTTGTTCGGATTGAGGCGAAGACGGAACTTCCTCAATCGTTGAAACAGCTTTAATAGATCTACTAAGTGACCTTCTTCTGAACGAGACTTCGCGATCATGTCATCCACATAAACCTCAATCTCTTTGTGCATCATGTTGTGAAAGAGCGTTGTCATGGCTCGCTGGTAAGTAGCACCTGCGTTCTTCAACCTAAACGGCATCACTTGATAACAGAATGTTCCCCATGGTGTTATGAATGTAGTTTTTTCCATGTCTTCGGGAGCCATTTTGATCTGGTTATACCCGGAGAATCCGTCCATGAAGGAGAATATGTCAAACTTTGCTGTATTGTCTACCAACATGTCAATGTGAGGCAGGGGGAAATCATCCTTTGGGCTTGCTTTATTTAAGTCACGATAGTCGACACACATTCGTACCTTCCCGTCCTTCTTAGGAACTGGCACAATATTTGCTATCCACTCTGGATACACTGAAGTGGCAAGAAAACCAGCATCTATTTGCTTCAGAACTTCTTCTTTAATTTTGACGGCCATATCTGGATGTGTTCTTCTTAATTTCTGTTTGACCGGTGGACATTCTGGCTTCAAAGGTAGCTTGTGCTCTACGATGTCAGTGTCGAGACCAGGCATATCTTGATAAGACCAAGCAAACACATCTACATACTCTTTCAACAGGCTGATCAATTGCTCCTTGACCTGTGGGGATAACAATGCTCCAATTTTGACTTCTTTCACATTTTCTTCCGAACCCAAGTTGACTGTTTCCAAAGGCTCCTTGTATGGCTGAATAGTGTCTTCTTCATTTTCAAGCTGGCGGGCGACCTCTTCTGGAATCTCATCCCACTCTTCCTCTTCAGCTTCGAATACAGAATGTTCAAAGTTGGGAGATGGCATGATGTCATTGTGTTCAACGGGTTTAAGTAACCTCTACAAACAATTGTTTTTAGAGGACTGACCATGACATGCAAAAATGTGTTCTTTTTAAGGTTTTTTTTTTGTGTTACCATTTTCCGAAAAAGCTGAAAAGATAAAAGGACACAAGTGTATAGGAACACAAAAGATCTTTTTCATGGATAGTACGTTTTTGACAAAAGTGCCCATTTTACAAAATTAATGCTTCGCGCTTTGGGCTAAAGCGGAAGATTTTTGAAAACTGAAAAGCTTAATTACTTTGATATGTGGACACAATGTGGGATGTCAACTGCGGTCCAGTTCTTCATAACTACTCCTATCGTCATTCTGTCTTTCCCTCGAAGAGCTTTTATCTCTTTTTGTAATTCCGCAAACTGATCCTGGAATTCATCCATTCTATCATTGAGACCAGGATCCTTACTTGGGGTAGGGCCGTGATAGACAGGTTCTCCTAGGTGAGGAGTATAGTGAACAACGGGAGGCACATTAGTGAAGACAGGAGCATTTGGTGGAACGAACTCTTGTTGATATCTATCTTGATTAAGATCCCTGGGTATTTCCTAAGGACGGGATGCTGTGATGGTAACAGAAGTGACTGGGACAGCGTTGATTTCTGAAGCGATGACTGTAGTGACGGGTGCTGCTGTTGTCTGATTCTGAATTTGAGGTTGATTCTGTGCCAAAGTCTGTCCTGAATTATGAACTTGAGCCCTAGCCTGGGCTTCCTCTGCTTGTAGACGGGCGGTTAACATTTGGTTGCGCATCTCTGCTGCCTGTGCTTGCGCCTGGATCTGTGCATCTTGTGCTTCGGCAACCTGAGCTTGTGCTGTTTGAAGTTGAGCAGCTTGGGCTGCTTGGTTTGCTATCAATGTCTCGACCATAGCAGAAAGGCGGTCAACCTGAGCTTTCAATTCACGGTTCTCGTTATCTGTTATCTCCATTCTTCTTTTGTAGTTGGCTCTTGTGTTGTAATTATGCGTCAGCTTGAAATGGATCTTGGCGGCGGGAAGCAACTGTTAGAAGACTGGACCAACACAGACAACCCGTATGCACGTGATGCATGGATATGCAAAATGAATGATTTTCCAAGGAACTCTAAGTGAAGGAAAAGATAGAATTGCAAACATTTTTGATAACAAAACAAAGTTATCAACCCAAAATACAACCAAGAAAACCATTTAAGGACATGTGTCATCAGGACGAGCATAAACAAGTAGGAGTTGTCCTTCAAGTCTCTCAATTCTTTCTTCATAGGCCTTTTGCATAAAAGCTTTCTCCTTCACCAAACTGTCTACAAGACCTTTCCATGCACCTGAGGACTGTGGAATCTGGGAGTAATCTGTTGTGCCTGAGGAAAATAAATCCTCTTGCACCCTTGGACGTTTACCTGCACGATCTTCTCCACTCTGCTCCTTTAACTGTCTCTGAAGTTCTTCATTTTCCATTTCGAGCACCTGGGCCTTATCCTTCCAAGCGTCTCTCTCTTTCTTGACCCTCTCCAAGGTGGCTTGGAGTTCTTCTTTGTCATCTAGCGGAAGGTAGGGGGTCTTCAACGGAGCGGGTTTGATAGGATCATGATGTGGGTATGGCATTTTCAACTGTATAGCTCTGGCTCTGATCCACTGGAGGTACGGCTCATAGGAGGTACAATCTTTCTTACCCAATTCAAGTCTCCCTTTGCGACAAACACGATGCCAAGCTCTTACTACTCTCTCTTTCATGGTAGGGTCCTCCTCGTTATCCCTCAAGAAAATACCTTCTAAAAGAATGTTAGGAGGCTTGTCCTTCATAGGGTAACCGAGTTGTCTCCTAGCAAGTACTGGATTATAAGAAATGATTCCCTTTGTGCCCATGAGGGGCACATTGGGGAACTCCCCGCAACTATCAATGATCTTCACATCGTCTAAAACTCTACTATACCATGCAATATCTGACTGGGTAAGAGACATAATCCTCTGTGACCACTGAAGTCCTGACTTGCGATCCCAAAAAGTAGCTGACTTAGGAAGATGAGAGACAAACCATTTGTAGAGTAACGGTATACAGCAGACTATGGTTCCTCCTCCTTTCAAAGTACGGTAATGGATGGAATGATAGGTGTCTCCGAGCAAAGTTGGAACAGGATTACCACTTAGGAAGATGCGTATAGCATATGAATCCACAAAACCTTAAATATTAGGAAATAGTAACAAACCGTAGATCAACAAGGCGAACAGATGCTCCACAATAATATCACAACCTTGACTGGCAAAATAAGAAACCTTCCCCATTAAGAACTTGGCAGTGAAACCTGGAAGTCCTCCTTTGGTGGTGAAGTTATTCTTGAATTCTGACTTCTTCATGTACAACACTTTTGCAAGAGAACTGTGCTCGGGTAACTTTTCTGAACTAGAGAAAGGTACTGTATCAGCAACTGGGATGTGAAGCAACTGGGCATACTCTTCCAATGTAGGCATGAGTTGATAGTCTGGGAATGTGAAACAGTGATAGACTGGATCATAGAACTGTACTAATGTCTGCAATAACCCTTCTTCCATCCTAAGTGTCAATAAAGATATAAGTGCCCCATATCTGTCTCTGAAACCAATAGGATCTGCGATCGAAGAAACCAGTTTCTTTAGTTCATCTATCTTTGGATTGATGAGATTGTACTTTTTCACACTTCTCCGTCCAAAATCCATGTTTCCTGCAATATTTGCAATCCTCACTTTAAGTTCCTTGGAAAAAAGGTTGAAATGATGGGAATGAATGCATGTCATGCATGAATGCAACAAACACAAACATGGTCAAACAATACAAGGCTCAAAGTTCATCACCAGCATGGAGTTTAGGACAAAGCCCCAAGATAAGTTCTAAGTTTCACCTGCCAAACGGGTTCTAAAAGTTCCCAAGGTTATGGATCCTTCTTCGGATAATACCGGTTTAAGCAACTGCTCGCTTTCCAATATTATTCTCAAAAGGATCTCGCTTGAGTGTGATATCGCGTATCAACCAAACCAGACTTTTGGTCCGAAGTGGTCACCGCATCACATCCTAAGTAAGGCCAAGATGGGGTAAAGGTAAACTAAGGTCCTTGGCTTCACGGGCCCGTCGAAAGCAACAATGCCTCACAAATGACTTGTTTAGCACTATCACCCTTAAAGAGGCCTCCACCAAGAGGACAAAGGCTCAAGTCAACTCGGTAAGGATTGTCTCCTATCAAGTCGACCTGAATTATCATCCATCCTATCTCAAATGTGCCCCAAATCCGGGTATAGGATTTATCACAAGTATCCCCCAAAACCCAAAATAACAAACATTACAGACAATACAATTTAGCAAATATCCACAAAGCAAACATATAAACAAGCAAAGATAGGCTAAACCCTCAAATAAGTTTGGAGCATTGTTATCCCCAGCAGAGTCGCCATTCTGTCGCGGCGGGATTTTTCACGAGATTAAGTATTGATTGAACTTAACCCGTTTGAAAAATATTTTAAATGCAAGAGTCGCCACCGTCTTTTATTTTATCCAAAAAGAGGAAGGGAAAAATAACGATAAATCCCTTTAGAGTTACGGGTTCGGGGGTTGGTTATGCAAAGGGAAGGTATTAGCACCCTCTACATCTGTGGTACTCCACAGAAACCTTTTTGCTTATGTTTATGTGAATGCTTTGCTTTTTTCGCTTTGATCGTTTGATTGGGGAGATGAGAAAAGAACTTGATTTTATTGTTTTTGGACTCGATAAAGTCGTAGACTTCATGCCTACGTATCTCCAAGGCGCAATGGAGAAATCAGAATCCACGTAGTTCTCCCAAAAGAAAAGGGGAAAGTCTGTTTTGTTGATTTTAGATTGGCGTGTCTTGCCATCTCTTGCTCGACCTAGGCGGGAGGCTTCGAGACTGACACGTCCTTTTGAAAATGTTTTTAAATTGAAAAGCCAAAGCTGGCAAAAGATTTGAATGAGCCTAAACCCTGAAACAATACATAAATGGGCTCATTATAAGGAAGCCCAAGAGTAAGCTTGTGAGTGTGTGAAAAGGGTTTCTTAAACGGCGACCGTTGGAATCGCATCGGGTTTCTCTTTTTTGGATTTTTCGATTTTTTAACATAAAACGTGAACAATACGATTAAACACACAATACAGAAAATAAAAAATGCGAGAAAGTAAATTATTACAACACAGTTAGCTATGAATAGTTAGTATTATGAATAGTTAGTGGAGTTAATCGAGCTGAAACTGAAACGAAACGGTTAGTAACAACATAAACAAATATAAGAAACAATATAAACATTTACTTTAGACAAAATAAACATTTGATATAAATAAACATTTAATTAAAATAAACATTTAAACAAATAATTAATTTAACTAACATTTAAATAAAACATATATGCAAAATAATAATAAAAGATAAACAATATTTAGTAAACAAAAGTAATATATATATATATATATATATATATATATATATATATATATATATATATATATATATATATATATATATATATATATATATATATATATATATATATATATTTATATTTTAGACAATAAATATATAGTAGACAAAAATAATATATATGTACATTTAGACAAATAATATATAATAGACAAAAGTAATATATATATATATATATATATATATATATATATATATATATATATATATATATATATAGAGAGAGAGAGAGAGAGAGAGAGAGAGAGATAAATAATATATTAAAACCCATGTCGGCAAGCCGGAACTTTGCCGATTTCAGAGATAAGTGAAGAATATTACCTTGTGTGAAGAGGATGAACTTCTGATCGTCCAAATGATCGACCGAAAGCTGGAAACCGTCACCGACGCAGTGTTGGCTCCGATTTCAGAGATAAGTGAAGAATATTACCTTGTGTGAAGAGGATGAACTTCTGATCGTCCAAATGATCGACCGAAAGCTGGAAACCGTCATCGACGCAGTGCTGGCTGCCTTCGTGAGTACCTGACTTCAACGTCGCTTTTGATCGGTGAAACGACGCCGGAATGAAATGAACCTTGGATATTTGTGACCTGGACTCAACGAACTTCAAAGATATGAAATCGGTTTTGTGTTTCGGTGAATAATCGGGACGATTTTGGGTTACCGAAAATGAAGAACAAGTGAAAATGCGGTAATGCTTTTGGAAAAATATTTCTTTTCAATTCTCTGTTTCTCTCACCACACGTTTTTTCCTTACTGATCCACCTCCCTCCTTTCTTTTCCTTACTAACCACATATATATATATATATTTAGATTACTTAAACAATAAGAAACCTAAAAAATATCTAACATAAATTAATAATATATATTTAGATTACTTAAACAATAAGAAACCTAAAAAATATCTAACATAAATTAATAATATATATTTAGATTACTTAAACAATAAAAAACCTAAAAAATATCTAACATAAATTAATAATATATATTTAGATTACTTAAACAATAAGAAACCTAAAAAATATCTAACATAAATTAATAATATATTTAGATTACTTAAACAATAAGAAACCTAAAAAATATCTAACATAAATTAATAATATATATTTATATATATAATAATAATAATAATAAACTAATATAATATTAATCCTAATTAAATAAACTAATTAACAACTAAACACAATTAATATTAAGCACAAATAATATTAACGGCACACGATTAAAATACGATAAAATCGAGCGACACGAACGCGATAAAAACGATGACAATTTGCACAGCAAAACAGACAAATTGATAAAACCAATAAACCAGTAAACCGGTAAACCAGTAAAATCAACAACACGACTCAAACAGACTCGATTAAATCACACGGCACAACACGTAATTAAATAAACAACCCTAGGCAATAATAAAATCAACACGACATCACGAAAACGCTGACAAACACAATCACAAATAATCGGACAATACGAAAACTCTAATATATTCGAAATACAGTCAAAATACCGACAACAAAACAATTAAATAGATAAAAACGCACAAAACCTAATCGAAGCGATGCCACGCACAAAAGAGATAAGCGAGATAAATACGAGGCAACGATATCGGCCAGGTTTTGCTAAAACAACGAAATACAACACGGTAAGCAACGAAAACACACAAAACCTAATCAAACCAGTTGTCACGCGAAGTTTAAGAAATTGAGATGAATACGAGACAACGAGATTAATCAAGATGTGGTCAACAAAGCCAAAGTCAAATTTTGGGGTGCGACATCTAGATCTACCCCTCCATTAGTTCCTCTCCCTAGGAACCTGTTAATGATGGTTGGTGAAAGTTTCACACACTTACCCCTAACAACCACTTTGCAGACCTCCCTGCTGCTTTTTCCATAGCTCTCCTCAGGAATGTTTACAATGAATTCTTTGACTAGCCCCTCATAGCATTGAGGCAGAGCAGTCACAGTTTTCATAAGACCAGCTGCCTTGATTAACTCCATTACTTCCTTCACTTCAACAGTCTCTTTCCCCAATTCTCTTTCAACCGCTACCCTTCTTTGAGTGACAAATCTCCATCTGTCTAGGTGTTCAACAACTACTTTGTGGGAAGACTTCTTTACAGCCTTTCTTTTGTCAGAGGAGATGTCTGGGACATCGTCTTCGACATTCTCATTAGATTCAGAACTCTCACTTCTCTCTTTCTTCTTCCTGACCTCTACTTTACTCCAAGATTTGGAGGGACCTATACCAACAACCCTTTTCTCTTTCCTACCTGTCCTTATCTCAGCCATACTCTTCCTTTTTTTCAGTCTATTAGCTACACTTGTTTTCACAAGATTGACCAACGTGTCATCTTCTTCCTCAGACCTTTCTTCCTTAATGTCCTGAGCGGTATTAGGGGACATACTAGGTAAGTTTTTTCCAAGAGAACATAGTCCCTCAGCAGCTACTTCCTTTTCTATTTTAGATGAGTCATCATCTTTCTCAGCTTGGGTTTCCATCTCAGGAGAGGGATCCCTTCTGGACAGAGGGGTAAAAATGTCCTTGACTCCATGCTCTTCATTCAGTATCCTAGTAACTAGGTTTCTTATGATACGATCAGTAGAGTGCATATCCTCTTTATCAGGAGATTTTTCAGGAGTGCTACCTTGCTTAGCTTCGGCCATGGAAGGGGAGCCTGGAACGTCACCTGGTATCATACGCAGAGGAGTTACGTCCATCAAATCTTCATCTAAAAATTCCATAGAGGAAGTTCTAGTATGAAAGGGTTTTGAGCTAGATGTTGATGGATGTTGAGACATGTTGTTGAACTCTTGAGAAAACTTTCTTTGCCCTAGCAGAGGTTCTCTGAGTAGTTTGGTGAAGATGAAAAGAATTGTGTTCAGGCAGAGCGTGCAAATGAAATAGATACTATTTCCAATACTAGGAGATGATTCATTATTAATGTGGCTTTTTCTTTTCATTGGGCAGACAATATTTTTGTTACCTTTTCCACTCCACATTAATTGCCATATTTTCTCAAGAACCCAAGCCCCTAATTTTCCCTTTTCATATTTCAGTTGGACATCATACAAATCCCTTGCAGTCCTGTTGGTTAGTTGCGTTTCATGCTGTAGAACTATGAGTTTGTTTTCCACATATTTTTTACATGAGTGATGAAAGCAAATAATGTACTTGGTCCAGCTGTGCTGTATATGGTCTTTGGACATAGGTGTACCATACAGGTTGTCATAATACAATGTCATAGCATCGAGTGTGACATTGTATATAATTATCAGTAATTTCATCCACCCTGGTTGAGCATTGTTGCTTTCAACTGATATCTTATCTATCTCAATTTTCTTTGCACACATAGTCCCGTGTGTCTCAGTTCCAGCAAAGTTCTCACTACCTTCAGACTTCATACCACCAGTCATATGTTCAGGTGTTTGGGCCATCATGACCTTATCTTCTTTGAGGTTAGATCTTAGGTTTTGGTGTAACATCCTTGTCTGACATTTTTCCTTTCCCTTGTAGGTTCTTCTCGCAACTGTACTTATCTTAGAGGGGTCATCCATTTGAGAGCTCCACATGTAGCAGTTGTTTATGGTCCTGATTCCTTTCATAATCACTTCACTATTTTTGTTAACAATCAGACATTCAGTTTGAGTGAAGATGATATTCAGACCTTGATCCCCTAGCTGACTGATGCTTATCAGATTTGAAGTCAAGCCCTTGACTAGTAGAACATTGTCAAGTTTAGGAGCTCCAGGACGCTCAAGCTTGCCTATCCCCTTTACTTCACCCTTTGCTCCATCACCAAAGGTTGCATAGCTTATGTCATGAGGGTGAAGATCAGTTATCAAGTTTGAGTTTCTAATCATGTGTCTAGAACATCCACTATCAAAATACCACTCTTCTTTGTGAGCTATTAGACTTGTAACATTAGTCTTAGGAACCCATTGCTTCTTGTTGATAGGCATGTGCTGTTTGGGTTTGAGTGGATTCTGTTGATGAACAGGGGTAGGGTAACCATACAGCTTATAGCAAAAGGGCCTTGAGTGTCCAAATTTCCCACAGTAATGACATCTCCATCTTTGGTTTTTTCCTTTCTGCTGTTTTGTCTTCTGATGATGTGACATCTTAGGACTGCTCTTACTATTGCTGAATTTTGGTTTAGCTTGAAGTTTGCAGCCAGTGTAACTGCTTTCAGCCTTAGTTTTATGGTACCCTATTCCAGATTTGGCTCCTGTGATTAGTCCAGTTTGGAGAATCTTGTCTAAGGAGTCATATCCATTGTTTAACATCCTTACATACTTGGTTGTCTCATCTAGTTTTGAGTTTAAGAGCACAACTTCAGTTTTTAGCTTGAAGATGGTTTCCACATGTTCTGCCTTTTCATTCTAAAGTTGAGTTATTTCTTTCTTCTGGTTTAAAACCTGCTTGCTCAGCTCTACACTTTTATGACACAACTCTCTGTAGGTAGAGGCCAATTCCTCAAAGGTTACTTCACCATCACTTGAGTCTTTATCAGATCCCCATCTTCCTGTCAAAGTAGTCACAAGATTTGCAGCCTCCTCTGTTTCACTCTCATCTGACCAGGTGGCAGCAAGACTCATCTTCTGCTTCTTGAGGTAGGTTCCACATTCTGTTCTAATGTGTCCATACCCATCACATTCATAGCACTTTACTTCTTTTCCTTCTTTAGGCTTCTCCTCTGACTTTACTCTTCTTCCATTGCTGATGTCAGATGAGATGTTCTTGACATTTGCCTTGGATCTTACATCCATTTTCTTTAACAATCTGTTGAACTGTCTCCCCAACATTGTAACTTCATTGGCCCATTCTTTATCCACATCTTGACTGTCTTCCTCTTCTGTGTTTGATATGAAGGCAATGCTTTTGGTTTTCTTTTCAGTTCCATCAGTCAATCCCATCTCAAAGGTTTGGAGGGAACCAATTAGTTCATCTACCCTCATGTTGGACATGTCTTGAGACTCTTCTATGGCAGTCACCTTCATTGCAAATCTCTTAGGAAGTGACCTAAGTATTTTTCTTACCAGCTTTTCATCTGTCATCTTCTCTCCCAGGGCTCCTGAGGCATTAACAATTTCAAGAATACTCATGTGAAATTCATGAATGTTTTCATCTTCCTTCATCCTTAAGTTTTCAAACTTGGAGATGAGCAGCTGAAGTCTAGACATCTTTACCCTAGAGCTGCCTTCATGAGTGGTCTTGAGAATGTCCCAAGCATCTTTGGCCACTTCACAGTTGTTTACCAGCCTGAAAATATTCTTGTCTACCCCATTGAATATTGCATTCAAGGCTTTAGAGTTTCCAAGAGCAAGGTCATCCTCCTCCTTGGACCATTGTTCTTCAGGCTTCTTTTTAGTAGTGGCTTCTCCTTCTTTAGTAATAACAGGATGCACCCAACCTGTTAGCACAACTCTCCAAGCCTTGTTATCAAGGGATTTCAAAAATGCTACCATTCGAGGTTTCCAATAGTCATAGTTAGAACCATCCAAAATTTGTGGCCTATGAACAGATCCTCCATCTCTCTCCATTGTACCAGAAAGTATTGCCTCTAGATCTCACCCAGAACCAGAGCAGGATGTTTGCTCTGATACCAATTGAAATTCTGGTATCAGATATAAGATGTCGAAGGTAATGTTACGACACTGATATCTGCTAACACACAATGGATAAAATAAACAGAATGGTAAAGCAAATAACACCATCAATTGTTAACCCAGTTCGGTGCAACTCACCTACGTCTGGGGGCTACCAAGCTAGGAAGGAAATTCACTAAAATAGAATTAGTTCAAAGACTCTCCTACACTTCAACAAGTTACAGTCTTTCTCACCTAATCTCTACCCGTGCAATTTCTACCTAAGCACTCTTAGATATGAGAACCCACTCGCTTCCCTTACAATCACACACCAGTGATTTTAAACAACAATCCCTTGTGAAAAGAAAATACTTTTCAATTACAAACTCTTGATTTTACTTCATAGTTTCAATCAAGAATACACACTCTTGATCTTGCTTCACAGCTTTGATCAAGAAGACACACACTCTTGCTTAACAGCTTTAGAGTGACAAATTACAACCATAAATCAGTCCAATTCAATCATCAATGGATGACTTGAATGACCTATAAGTCTTACGACTAAACAGACACAAACCCTAGCTCTCTCTCTATATTTCGCTCAGTCTTGGTTGTGTGTTCAAACAGGTTTTCTAAGTCCCTTTTTATAGAAGCATTCTGCTGGGCTTGGACATCTTGAAAACCCTAAATCTATTTTCCAATCAAATCTTTTTATAACAGCTGTATAGATCTCCTTGAAAAATAAGTGAATCTGGTTGTAATCCATGATTGAATGCGCCAGCTAGCCATATCTTCAATCATCTAAAGATTGCCATTAATTGTGCAATCACAAGACACCAGACATTCATACTGAATGTTCTGTGTACAGGATGTCATGACATCGGGTCTGACATCCTGGAAAAATCCTGCATAATCCAATAATTCCTTTTATAGCTTTTAGCAGGTACAGCCATATCAGATGCCATGACATTGTGTATGTCATCTGAAACAATCCTGCATGAACATGTCTTTCATTTAAGCTCCAGCAGGTACAACCAATATCAGAAGCCTTGTTATTGTATGTAGCATTCTGAAACAATCTTGCATGAACATGTTCTTGAACTCCAACAGGTACATAGGATATCTCATGTTAAGACATCACACATGACATCTTGTGAACATTCTTTGTTTTACCAAAATTGCTGCCAACACTTAGAATCAACAAGGGTAAAGATCTCCAACATTTGAAGCAGAAGATTGTGCATGATTGGCGTAATGTGCATAGGAAAGGAAGATCCGAGCTTGGTCTGTGCAATTGTGTAGCTTTGGAAGCTTACACTCTTTGGGTGAAGAAGAGAGCTATGGAGTTGAAGATGCCTTATCCTTATGAGAGACATATGTCTATGGTTGTGGTTGAGCCATTAACTCTCCCTAACCAAGATGTAGAGGAGTTGGAAGACGCACTCGCCAAGATGAAGCAAGAGAAAGATA
The DNA here is from genome assembly GCF_024323335.1 of Lathyrus oleraceus. Classification (NCBI taxonomy): domain Eukaryota; kingdom Viridiplantae; phylum Streptophyta; class Magnoliopsida; order Fabales; family Fabaceae; genus Lathyrus; species Lathyrus oleraceus. Next base: position 143,102,493 of record NC_066579.1, on the reverse strand, counting down.
TGTGGGAAGAGCATTTCCATGCTTTGAGCAAGAAGCATGAGGAGTTGTAGTTGGAGTCTAAGGACAAAGATGCACTTATTGAGCTACTTAAAGACCGAGTGACAAAAAGACAGAGAGAGTCTGAGGTTTCTTCCTCTAGCATGCCTCAACCTTTCGTTGCTTGGAAGAAGATTGTTGATCGGCTTGTCCTCGAGAAGACTCAGATGAAGGCTTCTTTTGAGACCGAGATTCGACACATTCGAAGGAAGTACATGCCTACAACCAGATCTTCTGACATTGTTGTTAGGGATCCTTAGGATGACTAGTCTCCTTTTCTCTTGTATTTTTCATTTGGTTTCTGAAATTGTACTTAGTGTAATCCTTCCAATTATATAAATGAAAAGAGATTTTTTATGATCATATCAAATTGTTGCATTTTTTGTCATGTATATATATTTGCAAATGATATAGTAAGTTCCTTGAAAACAAAAATAAATAAACAAGCATTCCATTTCATGCATCATTTGCATAAACAGGTTTTCTCTTTTGCCAAACGTCTCATTGATGTTTCTTCTGCGCTTTAGCCAAGCTGACTCATCGGTACAACACTCGCGCCAATCACTTCTGAATCATGGAACATCTTGAGCAAGAGAATCGAGATCTGAAAGAGGAGATCGCTCGCCTGACTGTCATGATGGAGTTAGTGTTAGCTGCACAGAGCCAGTCTTCTCCAACACCCACAACTCCTCCTCCTCAGAGGACTGTTACTTCAGAGGTGGCTACCTCTACCATACTTTCTGCTACCACTCATTTTGCGCCCACCATGCCTGCTGGATTCCCGTGGGGAATGCCGCCAAACTTCATGCCTGAAGGCTTTGCGCTTACTTTTGCTTCTATGTCAGCATCTAGCCCGGTCATGTCTGTGCCACCTCCCGTAGTGCACACCTTACCTCGTGTGGAAGACACCATTTATTATTCCGAGCCATCAGAGGGTCCGGGCGTTTATAAGAAAATGGATGAGATGAAGGATCAATTTCATGAGCTGCGTAAGGAGTTATAAACGTTTAGAGGTAAGGACATGTTTGGAAAGAGTGTTGATGAATTATGTCTGGTGCCGAATGTGAAGATTCCAATAAAGTTCAAAGTGCCTGACTTTGAAAAATACTGAGGGAACACATGTCCGCTCAGTCATTTGGTGATGTATGCCTGCAAAATGTATACCTAAATTGATAATGATCAACTGTTAATCCACTACTTCCAAGACAGTCTGACCGGTGTTGCACTCAAATGGTGTATGGGGTTGGACAGTGCAAGCATCTGGACTTTCAACGATTTGGGAGAAGCGTTTTTCAAGCAGTATAAGTATAATGTGGATATAGAGCCTGATAGAGACCAATTGAGGTCTATGTCTCAGAAGTATTAGGAGACATTCAAAGAGTATGCATAGAGATGGAGAGAGTTAGCTGCTCAGATCACCCCTCCTTTAGAGGAGAAGGAGATGACCAAGATCTTTTTGAAGACCCTAAGTTCATTTTACTATGAACGTATGATCGCCAGTGCCCCCAATGACTTTACTGAAATGGTAAACATGGGGATGAGGCTTGAAGAATGTGTCCGAGAGGGACGGTTGTCAAAGGAGGAGGTATCGTCAAGCAAGAGATACGACAGTAGTTTCGAGAAGAAGAAAGACAGTGAAGCCAACGCAATAACTAGTGGGAGGCAGAGGAGGCCTCAAATAGAAGGAATCAATTACCCCGTTAACACCATCATCAAGTATCCTCAGTAATTCCTGTATTTTCCGCAAGTCAATCAGTACCAATTCAACAACAATAACGTCAACAGCAACAACCACCACAACGAACAAACACCTACAATAACAGTAATGCCAATAATCATCAATAACAAACTTTCAAGAGGAAGAAGGTCTCTTTCGACGCAATCCATATGACCTATGCAGAGCTTTATCCATCCTTGGTTCTTAAGAACCTACTCGAACCAAGAAATTCGCCACAAATTCCAGAACCACTTCCATGGTGGTACAAGCCTGAACTCCGATGTGCTTTTCATCAAGGAGCACTCGAACACGACATATAGAACTGCTATCCGCTTAAATACGAAGTTCAGAAACTAGTGAAAAGTGGAATTGTGTCCTTTGAGGATCGAGCACCAAACGTGAAAGCAAACCCACTACCAGCACATGGAAATTCATCTGTCAATATAGTGGACGGTTGTCCCAAAGAGTTTAAATTATTCGATGTCCGTTTCATAAGGAGTTCCTAGGTGACGATGCACAAGGACATTCGTATGGTGAATGATTGTGAGCATGACCATGATGGTTGTGCTATTTGTAGTGTTAACCCAAGGGGGTTATATGATCGTAAAAATAGACATCCAATGGTTGATGGATGGGGGTATGATTCAAATTGTTCAATCCCGTCACGTAGATGACGATGTAAATGTCATAATGCCCATTTTCAAGAATCCAGAAAGAGTAGTAATTCAGTATGATCGTAGTAACAATAACAGCATCAGTCAGAGATCGGTATCGCCGTTGGTCATACGGTTAGCGAGCCCAGTCATGTATCAAAAATTTAGCGCTATGTTAAGCAATCGTAATTGGACTTATGTAGAAGTCACAACTATTTGAGGTTGGGCAATAGAATTTTGGTGTTAATGCATGTTAGAGACATAGTATAATAGATTATGTTCATGAAACATACCACACAGAAAAAGAATATGCAAAAGTGGTGGTCTAATCTCATCCATACTTATGTTGATTTTGCAATCAACTAGCCTTAGGATATTAAGATATCATAGGTCCATAATATGAATGCATAAAGAAGAGGAATTAGATGAAGAGGGAGGGGAATGGATCAAAACTCAAATTGGTCAAAGGAGGACTTTTATCAAATTAAGATCATTCATTCATTTTGGGAGATGGAATATATATTCCATTAATCCCCTAAATCCAATGATCTTAACCTAGCAAAGTCAAATCAACCTTGACCAAGGCCCAACAACACAAGTCAAACTTACATAATCAATCAAAATGGCTCAACACAATTATTTGCCATTTATTCAATTTAAAAATACTAAAAATAATGCATTAAATTAAATATGGTTTGTCAAATTCCTAAAATCTCATCAAAACACCAAAGAAATGAACATGAGATTTATCATAGGTCAAACAAGGTCAAAGGACCTTGGAGAAAAAACTTCATAATTTTTGGAAACTTAAAAGTATTTTTAAACAATTAAAAATATTCACAAAATCAATTAAATCATGAAAAATATTAATAATGATCCAAAAAATAATTTTAATTCAAAATATGAAAGAGAATTTTATTTGAAATTTTTTGGTGAAACTCTCATATTTTTTTGGATCAATATTAAAATTAATATAAATTAATGAAAATAAAAGGAATAAAAGGAAAATCAGAAAATACAAAAAAATGTGGACCACTTGATCTCCCTCATTAATTGAGGTGGCAGATCAAGTGGATGAAAACGCGCGTTCCATGGTACACTTGAGTCAGCGCATCACACCAATGGTATTCAAAAGCAACGCTCAAGATTAAAACAATTTAAACAAGATCAATGGCTCAGAACCTGTCCAGCACACCACCGGCGCTGGAACTCCGGTCACCTTCTCAGGCGAGGTTCACTGGACTGGTTCATTCATCACCATCACATAAATGAAAAAGGAGGACAAGATCTGAAAGAAAAAATGGCGTAAAGCACGAATCTGACCTCAATTTCAACTAACTCCAAATATACTGAAAGATACGAGGAGTTGAATTTTGAGGTGTGTCAACTGAGTTGCTTCGATTTGACCTCAAAGCAACTCAATCTTCTTGCCTACATTGGTAGGACTTCAGACAACCAAAGATCCAAGAGAATTGATGAGAATTTAGTGAGAATCGAAGAGAAGAAAATTTCTAAAAAATACCTTCAATGCTGTGCAGAAATGGATCTTGCTTGCTTCAAACTTTGCTTGATCACACTTAAGGAGCTTGCATAAGTAGCTTGGCAATGGAACAAAGCTTTGGATCCTGGAGTTTTTGAATCTCCAAACAGGGAGATTCAAACTCAATTTTCAAGTTGAAAATTCTCAAGTTTTCCTTTGAATTGTGAGGGTTTGAAGAGAGTGGGCAAAGCTGGCGTGCCAGGGATCCCTCAAATGAGCTCAGAGGTTATGTATTTATAGCATTTGTGATTGATAATTGCACACTTGAAATTTTGCTAAATTTGGCAATGTCATGCACAAGCTTGCATGGGCATGTACAGTCCCATGAAGCAATCCATTTTGATCCAATTCTAACTGTTATGAAGTTCAAATGAGGCTTGAATGGCAAGGCAATGCAATGTGAGGTTTTGGACATTTGATCTTTCCACTTGATGCAGACCTGTTAAGACCATGCGCAGCCCTAACAAACCTCATCCAAAATGCATGAAATAGGACTCTTTGGAAAGCTTAGATCAAAGGGAACAACTTTGATGTTTGACACTTTTCCATTTGGAACTTGTATCATGATGAATTTTGAGGTGGAAGTTTTGGAATTTTAACATGTTGAAAATTTTTCTAAGTGTTAAGTCATATACCTCAATATTCCACCTTGCTTAACATTTTATGTGAGCTTCAAATGAGAAACGTGTATTCATAAAAGTTTTATCTCTTTCAAAGACCTTCAAAATGGTCACCTATTTCATGTCATTTGGATTTATAATGATAGAGTTAGGCATTTTTGAAGTTGAGGAAAATCACTTGTTCAATGGTATAGGGCAAAAATGACCTATAATGTATCCTCATATCACATGCTCATACAAGTTGAATTAGCTTTCACTACAAACATCAAAGTGGAAGTACACATATTAAATTTGATTTTGAAACTTGGAAATATTTCATGTCATAAAAATTGAGCAAGTCATGGCCTTGGGAAGTTGACTTTCAAATTAGGGTTTAGACAAAATGACCTATAATGTTTCAATATAGAAAATGATTTTCCAAGAAAAAATAGCTCTAAGTCTCAACATGAAAGTTGTTTGTAATGTCATTTAAAGTAAATTTTATCTTGGAATCATTTTAATATGGTGAAAATTGTAGGAGATAGGGTCTAGGGAGACCCAGTTTTGATAAGATGAATTCATCTTGCCAACCACCATCAACCAACTTGCTAACTTCCAATTATCTTGACTTTATAGGCTCATGGTATATCATATATGTATAAGATGATGAATTTTGAAGTGTCCCTTGAAAAGTTTGATCAATTGGTGAGGTAGCTTGTTAAAGAAGTTACTTAGGATACCCATACAAACTAGGGCTTCCAAGGCAAACCTACTCCAAACTCTTGAAGAAATCTTGATCAAAATGATATGTAGAGATAATTTGGACTCATATATGATTCCTTTAGATTTTGTGGATCAATCCTTGGTTGTGCTCTTTTAGTCATGAGGGTCTTAAATCCTAAGTATGAACTTGATAGATCAATGATGATCATGCCCTACCTACAAAAGAGTTAGGCAAATGCAAAGACATATTTTTGGGTATTTTAATTAGTAAAATGATAATATACAAGTATGATACAATCACATAGTGCTTGGTGATCTCTCCCAAAACAAACCCAATGAAAGAGGGGTAAGGAGGATGCCAAGGTATGATCCCAATGTTAATGCATATGATGAGATTACATGAGGGATCTTAGGGTCAAAATTGGGGTCTTACAAGTAGATTACAATTGATTAAAAGTACTCTTTTTGTTGTTACCAATTTCTGGATGCAGTGTATTCCCCTCCCTAAGAAAGTCATCAAGAAGGTGGAGGTCGTTTGTCGCTCCTTTCTTTGGTCGGACAATGGAGAAATTTCTAGAAAATCTCCTATTTCATGGAAGAAAATTTGTAATAGTAAAAATCAAGGTGGTCTAGATATTATAGCTATTGAGGATTGGAATAAAGTCAACCTTCTCAAGCTCCTTTGGAAACTTAGTGGTAAGAGTGATAGTATTCGGGTCAAATGGATCTATTGTTATTACATTAAAGGAAAATAGCTTATGGAAGTCTATGTGAAAACTAACTAGTCTTGGATAATTAAAGCCATCTTTAAACAGAGACAAAGGATAATCCATATTTACAATATGTTTCTACCAGACATATTTACAAAGCTATTAGAACTGAAAATCTGCAGGTTTGCTAATCCAGCTAGACCACATGCGGTTTTTGTGTTGTGGATGGCTTATAATGGTAGATTAGTAACTAAGGACAAATTACATCGTTTAGGAATGATTGATTATGTTAGTTGTTGCTTCTGTATAATGAAGAAACGATTCAACACTTAATGTTTAATGTCCAGTCATGAAGAGCATTTGGAGCCATGTCTTAAATTGGATGCATGTTAGGCATATTCCTCTTGGTTTGAATGAAGAATTGAAATGGTTGACTATCCATTTTAAAGGAAAAGGTTGGAGATCCAAGATCATAAAATGTGCATTTACGGAGACGGTTTGTGAAGCCTAGATTTTTAGAAATCAACATTGCTTTGGAAAAAAATTGATGTATGCATAGTTGGTCCTAAAATCATTGATGTGTTAGTTTACAGGTGTTGGAATAAACCTAACTTAAGGCACCACATTAGCTACTTTATGCTTCCTTAAGTTTTGGTAGTCCTTGTATGTTGATTTTTTAGGCTGATCCTTGGATCGCCTTTCTTATGTTGTAAGGTTTTTTTTTTTATTTTAATAAAATCTTATTTGCTCCAAAAAAAATTATACTAAAAATGAACATTTGTTATATATTTGGGTCCGTAGATAAAATGACAATGTTTGCTAAAATATCACGTGTATAAATGAAAATTTTAAAATTCAAATTCTAATATTGACGTTAGATTTAACAATATCGATTTTTGACAATTGAAATAGAATTTATCAATAATATCAATATTTTATTAACATTGTAAAATAATAATATATAATTCAAAACAAATATATTTTAAACTTCTACGTATAATTTCAGATGTACTTCCTTTAATCATGATTACAAATAAAAAGTTGTCTCAAATCTTGATTACCATTATAAATAATGATAAATTATTTAATGTTATTATTTATATTATATTTATATTTAATTTAAAAATATTTAATGTAAGTAATTTATTTATTAAATATCAATAAAAAACATTTTAGTAAATTTAATTTACATTTTAGACTAAATAAAAAAATAGTTATAATTAATTGATTTCTTAATGAATACTATCTCTGGTCCTATTTATAAGAAAAAAATTTATTTTTAGATTTATTCAGTATTTAATATATCTAGTCTATATTTTGTCTTTACAATGCATATAAATCTAAAAAGCAAATTTTTTCTTATAAATATTTTATGTTTTTCTCATAAATGAACAAACATAAAATATAGTAATAGAAAGAAATATACTTAAAAACTAAAATAAAGTATATTTTTATCAAAAAAAATATTTCCCAAAGCAAATATTTATATAGAAGAAAGCATGGTGATATGAAGGATTGATTGATATTCTCCATTGACATTCTGGTTAATTATGAGACATGTGGCAGGGGAGATGAATCACCCCTAACTAGCGGGCTTACGCTAATATATATCAGGGTCTCGCCTCCAAATAAAAAGTTATCTCCAATTGAGGGACTCACCCTAAGTGAAGGGACTCGCCTCACTATAAAAATGTCGCCTCTAACTAAAGGACTAGCCCAAAGTGAGGGACTCGCCTCCCAATAAAAAGGTCGCCTCTAGTTGAGGAACTTGTCTCTGATTAAAAAGGTCGTCTTTGGCCAAGGGACTCGCCACCTGTTTAAAAGAGACAAATTCCATAATAGTGAATGTGCCTCTTGTCATAAGGCTTGCCATAGACCGTAGAATGGAACCTGAAAGAAGCCTTAAAGTATTTCACCATATACAAATCCTCGTGATTGAGAAATTGTATAGTGTTATATTTAGGATAGTCTCAAACAAGGGCGACACAAGAGTGTCCGCCTCATGAAGAGTCGCGTGTGTGCTATCTTCGTGTAGTATGGGGGCTCACCCTCGTAAGGAGACACGTGCTCAATGCCTTTTATCCCTCCATCAATTATGCATGATGATCCATACCACGGTTTTCTAAAGATTAAGTAGCCAACAACCTCCCCCAATCAAGGGGAGCGGTTGCTACCTCTTATGGTTTCCTAAACTTAGACCCAAAACCTCTATAAATACTTCTCCCCTAAACAGGAGAGAGGATATATCGTTACACTCTAAACATAACGCTCAAATATAGAGCCTCTCACCTCATGTAAGTTGGTCTTCCAAAACCACCATAAACACCGTAAAACCATCATACAAGGTCTCTCGTCCTCGTGAGCAAGCTCTAACTATCATAAACCCACTAAGACCTTAGAGTATACCCTACCCGTGTAAGGATACCACACACTTTTTTACAAGTACAACATGTATACATTTTTCCCCTAGAGGTAGGTTATTTCGTCCACGAAAGATTTAGTGATCGTTCAGATCCATCTGATGGTTGACCGCGATCCAAGTCTCACTTCATGCTTTCAATTTGTCAATCTTTTCTCTTATTTAAGAGAGGAAGTACACAATTTCTCAAGTATTCAAAATCATTCTCATTCACGCACCACTTTTCATTATATTACTGACTTAAGCGTTGAAGAATTAATCTTGCATATCAGCCTCATCTCCACCGCATCAAAAGCTCATGGTCATTTACTAATTTGTTCTTGGCCCACTAAACATCATTAAAATTATAATATAACAAATATATAATAATTTGAACTCTAATAATAAATAATAAATATTTGACTTAAATGCACTTTTGATCTCTCTACTTTGATATTTTTTAACTTTTAGTCTCTCCATTTTAAAAGTCAGTTTTTTAATCCCTCAACTTTATATCACTTGGGATTTGGTTGGTCCCCCTTCAATTTTGTTGACATGTCATTGATGGTTAGAAAAAATACTTTTTTTTAATGAATGTGCAATATTGACTAGGATAATTTATTATTTAATATTTTTTAATTAATAAATTAAATTCTTTTATAAATATATTTTGAAATTATTTAATACAAATTTTAAAAGATTTATTTTAGGTATTGGGTCCAAATCTTCTCAACATCTCTTCAGCCCACACATACTCAATCTATAAAAAAAATTAAAGTTGTATAAAAACTAAAATTATTCGTAGAAAAACCAATATGTGATTTTAATGGTCTCCTTTGTTCCTCATCATCTTGTATATCTCAACATCCATTGAATGCACAAATAAATTTGTTCTTGTAAGACTTTGAATTCATCTTATCATAATACCATGGACCCTCATTTTGAGTTTTATATTGTTGAGCATGTTAAAAATGTTGTCTTGGAAGTGGCTGAAGGTGAAGTATACTGGTTTTTTTCTTACTCAAGTTCTCAATGGTGGTCTAATTTATTACTAGCATGTACTAGTATTGGATGTTTTAGTTATTAATGAATGTCTTGCTTTGGCTGGTAGGTGAGGTCTAGTTGGAGTCAGTGCAGGGTGTTAAAATTGGAATTTAGTTTGCTTTGTCGGTTGTTACTGCAGGATTGGTTAATTGGGAATTGTTACATTACTGCATTATACTCTACCAGAGTTTGAAAGGGGTATGCATCATTTAGCCAATAAGATATTACTCATTTCGTCTTATAAAAATTGTCTTATTTATATTTTTTATTTGTTTAAAAATAATTATCATTTTATAATATTAATGCAGCATTTACTAGTATTTTTCACTCTCATATCCCTATTTATTAATTTTCACTTTATTCATCAACTCTTTTAACTACAATTAATAGAGCATTCTAATAAATTATATTAGTTTTATCTTCAAAACCAACACATCTAATCATTTTATTAAGAACCGTAAATTGTTTAAATTTGACACTTTTTATGAGACAAAGGGAGTATTGATATCTATTAGGGGGAGAGCTTCATAACAACTTCATGTTATGGTACTCAATAGACCCGTTTGTTTTGTCTTTTTTTAAATAATTTTTATAGTGTAATCTTTGATATAAAAATATTTGAAAAAAGAAAAATTCATAAAAATTTTAAATAAAATTTTGATTTGAATAGTTATTTTTAAAATGTTATTTTAGGTATTTTATTATTTTATCGAACTTTTTTTTATATTTTAATTTAATATGATTTTAAGTATACTTTAAAATTTTAAAAACAAATCCAATATTAAATATGAGTGTGCATGATGTAAAATTTCAATATTATCTCAGTTTTTTATTATAAACCGTTTTGAAAAATTATCTTTTATCTTTTTATAATATTAATAAATTATTAATGATATTTTTTATTATATCTTAAATATTTATTATTCTTTTTTTTTAATTATGTTAATTTCTTTTTTCAATATCATTAATAAAGGATAATTTTGTAAAATTCTTTTTAATTTAAAAACAATTTATAATAAAAAACGGATATAATGCAGCTTAGCTCTCACTCAACCACATTTAATAGGTATAATGCAGAATTTACAAGAAAGTAAGCAGACATTTAATGGGTATAATGCAGATTTTACAAGAAAGTAAGCAGAGTAATTTAGAAAATTGAGATTGCCGTTAAATGGTTGCGCCCAAATTGGCTTGCAACATTCTATTCTATTAGTCCAACATTGTTTTCTTTACAAATAACTTTAGTATTTATATAGATACTGAACATATGTGTGAGCTGAAGGGAGAATGAGAGGATTTGGGCATAAAGTCCAAAATAAATCTTTTAAAATTTGTATTAAATAATTATAAATTATATTTAAAAGAAAATTAATTAAATAACTTAATTTATTAATAAAAACGCATTTAAGTTTAAATATTTTATAAAAAATGTATTTAAAATAAAAAATAAAAATAAAAGGAAAGTTGCCACTGTAATGCTAATTTAATTTAAAATAAATAAATAAAATTAAAAAACAGTGACGTGGTAGTGCGTGCACGATTTTGGTGATAAAGACGTGGGTCGGGTCCATAATGGGAACTGAGATTGTCAGAAATAACATAACTGTCTTCACGAAACTACCTAGTGCTTGTTGTGCTTGTGCTGCCTGGGTTTTACTAGGATAGGGTAGGGTGTAGGGACACACAAACAAAACAACTCTTTCAATTCATTTGCACACGATTTCTCGATCCATATCCACTAAACAATAGTATTAATTATTACAAAAGTATATTTTAATTTATGGGAGAAGAGCCAAAACAGTTTGAGAGGATTTGAATATTTTAATATAACAAAAATAAAGTACATTTCAATCGAAAGATTTTGTTAGAATTAGGTGAGTTAAATGATTATATAATATAGGTACCAAATCTTTGGTCAATATTAAAAGTCAAGTTCATACATAATAATCAAAGAATTTAATTATACATAACTTAATTTCTCTGAGTAAATTTTGAATAGTAATTTTTCATGTTACAAGAGTCTAACTTGTTTAATTAAATTCAACTTGTTGATTAGGATATGAATATGTGATATTGATTATTAGGTTTTATTATTAGGACGTTATTAGGATTATATAGTTTTGCATATGCGTGGATGTTAATATAGGTGGATTATCATGCACATCAATCAAGATCGCCTTAATTATTAGATTAGGAAAGCTTTGGCTTTAGGTCTCAAAATTTTAATTATAACATTAATCAGTTGTCATTGTGATTTCTAAACTTTTAGAAAGACTTTATTTTTCATTAAAAAAAATATGTCAATTATTATAAATTAAAAAAATAATTCATTTTGTTAATTGCACTGCTTAATCATCTTTACCTATTGTCATATCATACACGTTACAATTTTTCAATCTTTAGCATTTTCAATTTTCATATTAATACTGATATTCATATGAGACATTTTTTTAATGATAGCGCACACATTATATTTTTCTCATCATCTTTTATTCTTAATTGAGATTAATTGAAATACACTGTCAGTGTAAAAGTGTTTTACACCATCAGTTAATTATAGACATTGGATATTAAAAGAAGTTTGACTTTTATTTTAAGAATCTATAAAGTAATACAAACGGATGATGGTGATGAATGACGGTGTAAAACTTTTTACACTGACAGTGTATAGTAATTAATCTCTTCTTAATTTCATAGTTTTTCTCTAAAGTCTCTTTTAGCTCATTATTTTATTAAATTGTTCTCCCTAAATTCTATATAATGTTATGTCACTATCTATATTTATGTGTTGTTTATCTTGAATTATTTAATTTTTATTAAATTTATTTATTCGCTTTCATCTTGTGTTTAGTTCAATTCTTTCAATCATCATTTTTATTTCTTTCAAATTTTTTATTGCATCATAAAAAAAGTGCTCTAGATAAATCTATTAAAACAAAAAAATATACATATAAAAATATAGGTGATTTTTTATTGAATGAAGAAGATAACAAATAAAATATATTTTTAGAATTTTTTTAATGTAGATGATACATATGAAAAAGGTCTTCTTGATGCTATTATAAATGAAATAAATACCACCGAATTTGATATTAGTAACATCATAGGACATGGTTATGATAATGTGTCTAATATGAAAGGAAAACATCAAGGTGTGAAAAAAATATTTTTAGACATTAATCCTAAATCATTTTACACTCCATGTGGTTGTTATAGTCTAAATTTAGTATTTTGTGACATTGTTAATTGTTGTCCTAAAGTTACATCTTTTTTTTTAGTGCTACAGTGAATCTATGCATTTTTTTCTTTTACTAAAAGATGGAAAATTCAACAAGATCATATACATAGCTTAACTCTTAAATCTATGTCACAAATGTATTGAGAAATTCAACAATGAATCTAAAATAAAGAGTGAATCTGAATGTTTAGCAACTTATGAGTTTAAAAAATTTGAGTTTTTGTTAGGCATGACAATTTGGTATGAGATATTGTTTGCAGTAAATTCAATTATCAAAAAATTTCAATCTAAGGATATGCGTATTGATGTCGCTATAGAACAAGGTTTAATTACAAGTTTTTGAAAAATACAGGGAACATGGTTTTGACTTTTATTTCTCCTAAAGAAATTGTTTTAGAAATGAATATATAACGCAAATTTCATTATAAAAAAATGAACTATTTGTAGAAATAAACAATTCTGATGAGAATATCGATAATGAAATTTTAAATATCTTAAGGAATCATTTAAAATTGATTATTTTTTATACATAGTGGATAAAGCAATTACGTCATTTCAAAATAGGTTTGAAGTATTTAAATTGCATAATGATATATTTGGATTTGTTTTTAGCATTGAGAAAACAAGGTTATTAAATAATAAAAAGTTAAAAGAATATTGTCTTAATCTTGAACGTTCATTAAAACAGAATAAAAACTCAGATATTTATGAATTGAATTTATTTTACATAACTAAACATCTTAAAATAAATTATACATGTAGAAAATGATATGCATGTTGGCATACTTAATTATGTAAAAATAAGTGATTCTTTTCCAAATACGCATATTGCTTATAGAATAATATTAACAATTCACGTAATTTTTGCTTCTGTAGAACATAGTTTTTCAAAATTAAAATTGATAAAATTATATCTAAGACCAACATTGTCTCATTAAATATTGGCTTTATTATCTATTGAAAAAGAAATTTTATAATAAATCAATTATGATAATTTAGTAAATGATTTTGTATCTCAAAAAGTCGGAAAAATAAAATTTAATTAAATTATTTATATAAAATAATAATTTTCTCAATTCTTATAGTTCATTTTAGGCCTCAATATTGATTGAGACGACCCTGATGCACATACATCTATAAATGTAACAAACTTTTATATCATCCATCATGCATCTTTTGTTATAAATAGGTGGTTATGATTTTGTAAATCATGTGAGGGTGAATGAATAATATGAAAATCACATTTTATCATGGTATCAATTGTTGAGTTGATCCCTTCCGCTCTCTCTCACTTTCTGTTGAAATAGTTTACGGTGGGTAAGTATTTTATACCGTCTCCATATGGATTGATGCAATGTCACTGCCGTTATACAGTTAGCAATATTTTAAGGGTTTCAAAGGGTTTTCAATTTTGAAAAGTACAATTTACTAGAGTTTGTAACAACAGTGAAAGATTCGAACTTTAACGGTTTAAAAAGCATGTCAAAATTAGGATTTATTAACCTATTTCATATGTATTTTATTAATCTAGTATGTGAACTTCATTAATAATCAATATAATCAAGTATCACTCATCAACACCACTTATGTCTAACCGGTTTTGCAATTTTTTTACCGTATTATTTAATCGGCGATCTCTTAGCTTTTTAATCAATACAATAACATTAAAACTTGATAAAGTGAATATAAAACTCCAAATTTATGTCTAGACTTTGATCTTTGAGAGATGAAAACTTAGGTCAAGATTCGAAAGATATTTCTCAACAATGATTCAAACCATAAATATACATAAAAGCAAAGATAATCATCTATATTGATCATTAACTAGTTCACATACAAAGGGTCAAAAGAAATACATACTATTTAGATTAATTACATTTAATATTGACAAAAGGAGGTTTAGCTACACATCATGGTAGCTTGCTTCATAAGAGAGATGAAGAGATTCACAAGCATCAATGTCGAAAAGTCAAAGATTGATGCTTCGAACAATTGATTCTAAGTTCCTTTGATGTTTTTGGTGTATTTTTCTCTCCAAATGGACATTGTAACCTAAAAATGTGAAGTACAAAAGTATATATACTAGGCTGGAAAAAAAGACCGCGCTAAGTCCCAACAGAGCGCACTTAGCACGGCTACGTGACGAAAACGATCAAACTGTCACAAATAGCGTTGAGCGCGTGACCTCCTATCTGACCATCTCAAAGCGAGCTTTGACCGCACTAAGCGCACGACCTCCTACCTTGCCTCCTTTAAGCGCGTTTTGGCCGCGCTTAGCCCAGGTTCAAATTATTGATTTCCAATATAAATGCATCTTGAAGCTTTTCTTTTGCCTTTTAAGTGCCCGGTGCTTCAACTATGTAAGGAAACCTACAAAATAAAGTGAAAATGATCAAATTATACAACATTTACACGATAAAACTAAAACCAATTATCGATACGAAAGTTAAGGCTTTTCCATGAAATTTCAATTAAACCAAGTGAAAAGAGCCATAAAATACTCTTGATTATATAGAAAATTTGGCCCTTATCAACTCTCCCCAACTTAGAACTTTGTTTGTCCTCAAACAAGAGTCTCAAAAACCTAAAGAAGCAAGCGACTTCCAAAAATTTCAAGTTCAATAAGAATTGAGAACATAAAACAAATGCATGGTTCAAATTCAAAAAGTACAAGTAAAGCGATGCTTACCACTATACTAAAACGACACCATGACCATGAAACAAGTTCTATCTACAAAAGACATGGCAAACATTCTTAAACAATCACAAGCTCAAATATGAATCACACCTAACACACATCTTCAATTTGGAATGAATAACAAAAATGAGGGACTTGACTCACACACAACAATCTTGCTAACATCTAGGTTAACTTATGTATTCATCTAAGTAATTCAAATTGAAAGCATAAAGCACGAATCACAAAGGACTTCAAGGATTGTAATGTGGCCAGGTTAACAAAGAATGATCATTTCTCAAGGTAATTGAAACATAGTTTCCTAAACCTATGAGAGCATTCACTTCTCAAACTCTTAAACATTCACAATTTTATTCACTTCTCAAAATTGCATAAAACCAAAAACCACAACAAAAGTTATGGTGTCCAAAAAGTCAAGGTGACATGTAATGCCACCAAAGTACTATAAGTCCTCATCCATATAACGGATGGACCAAAATCAGTCTAGGCAACAAAATAAAACATAAGACAAAACATAAAACAGAACATAAAAATAATAGGATTGTCCATCATCAGTCACTCATGCTTTCCTCTTCTTCACTTTCATAATTGTTTCACCACTAGTCTCCACTTCAACACCAGCTGCTCCCTCCGATTGAAATGGCCTTCCCTCTGGCTAATTAGCATGTTCCTGGAATTTATCTCGAGTACCAAGGATATTATTAACATGAGGCTCCCTAATTTGCAACTACAGTTGATGCATTGAATCATGCATAAACCTGAAAGCTCTTTGGTTGGGTTTAAGCATGTCCCATGTGTAGGAACAATTAGCTCTTTCATCAAAAACATGTTGCTGAGCAGGAGGGGTCTGTGCATTTCTAACACTTGCTTGCCTTGGCACACAATTCCTCTCTATGTACATGTCATTTAATTCACCATCAATGGTTTAATGAACCACAAATGAAAGTGTAACACGAGCCTTCTGGAACAATCCCATAATCATACATGGAAAAGCTAATGGGGAAGGAGTTTAGTTACCCAAATGATGGCCTCTTGAAACAATCATTTTCATCTCATTCGCAATTATCCTTGCCATATCAACATGCTTGTCATCAATAATGTAATATAACAAACAAGCAATATTCATGGGAATAGAGGAAGTATGACTCTTGGGCCTTATGTTGTAGAGGACCAGAGTCATTAATACTTGAGAAGAGGTGTTAAGATCCCACGTGTTGAATTTTATAGGACGCCCCGAAGCATTAGTAACATAAGTCCTACCTGGGAGCACCAAGGTATCCTTAACCAACTCAAAATTCCAGTCCCCTTGGGAAAGCCTCTTTGAATATTGACATAGCTCGTCATCTGGCAATGTGAGAGGGTTGCCTAGGTAGTCATTAATCGCATCCCTAGAAAAATAAACTTACCTTCCTCTCACCATGGTCATGAAGGGGTAAGGCATACCTTCAATGGGAAGTGCGTTTGCATAGAACTCTCAAACAATTTCGTAGTTCAAGATGGTTGGCGGGGTCATCAAGTTTTCCCAATTTTATCCCTCAATGAGGGCCAAATAATCTTTATATTAACCTTCAGGATTGATATTAAATGTCCTCTCTGACCAAATACTCTTGCTAGCCAACTCTTTGTACCTATACTCCTGATCAGCCCCCAAAAATTTGCTATGGTTGAAAGGATCCTCTTTGGGTGTATGTGCAAAGGATGTCCTAACATTTGTCTTTTGCATTTTGGAAGCGCCGAGTTTAGAACTTATTTGTAAAAATCAGAAAAAAGAAAATAACACAAACCCATCATAAACAAATACAAATATTAAAAATAAATCTTTTTGCACTCCCTCTCATCAACACATCAAGGCTAAACATCACAAAAAGCATAGAACAAAGAAGTTGAGCAACAGTAAGTGCTCCAGGGAAAGATGCCTTGATTTAGTTTGCGATTAGTGATTGTTTGAATTGGTGAACTTAAGAGACATGTTTTCATACATTGTGAGTTTTGTGTACTCAAGTTTCCTTCCCCCTTTTGGACTTGAGTTAGGTTTTGATCGGAACCTTGTAGAGGCGAGTGGACCCATAGGATATGGGAACTCACTAAGATTATTATCTCACCCCAATATTGTTGTTTCTTTTCAGGTCTTGTATGTAGGTTATATTATACAAGAGGAGTTGTGCATTGATGTTTCAAGGGAAGCTTTTATTGTGATCTTCCACTGTGAATTTTGTACAATTATAGATATTGTACATAGTTCTTAGATTTTTATTTATGCATTATTGTATGACATATTCCGTATGTTGTATTTTATTTTATGGACATGTATGTAAAGATGCCGTTAGGAACTTATGTTGTGAGAGTACCAAAATGTGTGAGAGATTGAATGAATAATGTGAAAATCACATTTTATCACTTATTAAACTATATCATTGTTTCTTATGTTAAAACATATGTTTTTTTTCTTATTTAATTTATTTTTTGATCAAATTATACTATTTTCTCTTAAAAGATGATTGATTTACATTTTCCTTTTTTTAAAATGTTAAAATCTATATTTTTTTTATTTTATTAAAAAAATTATTAAAAAGATTTAAGAATTAATTAATAATAAAAGTAATCTAAATTAAATTATATCTTATATTATATAATTATAAAATTAATAATAAATTATTTGAAGTTAGTAATTATCATGAACTTTTTTTAACATAAAAAATGTTAATAACATTTGTTATAGATTGTTCGAAAGGCCGAAAAGCATCGCCCAATAGTAAAAACATGTAACAGATGATATCTCATTCATCTAAGAACATACTCTATAAACATGTCTATGACTATCTGATTAGATCCAACGACTATCTGCACAATGTGTCTCATCTCATGCAGATGATTTTACCCGCTCTCAATATGTAAAGAAAAAAGTGCGCTACTTCGGTATTCAAATGATCAAATTCATTATCATCTCACATTACTTATCTTTCTCTCATTGACTTGGACGTTAAAGTGTTAATCTTGCAGGTCAACCACCCTCTTCGCCGCACTAGAAACTTGCTTCGTTGTACCAAGATATCATTTCTCAGTTCATTGAACATTTCAGTTCTATAACAGAACAATGACGTCATATGAGAAAATCGATATTTGATTCCCGCGATATGTTCAAATTACTTATGATATGGAGATTTAGATCTCCCATTTTAGAAGATTCATGTCTATGTTTCTTGATCTTCTTCATTTAGGTTCCAACTTCCTCCTCAAATCGATCCATCATCATATTCATTAAACACGGTGGCATGTAAAGCCACTTGATCCGCCTTTCAACGATAAATTATTGCTACAGTTTTTGAAGCTTTTACATTTCTGCCTATTCCTCCTTCTCCTCAAGAAGAAGACGATCTAGTTTTGACGACGTGTCCTTCTAATTCTACGCAACAATATCCTAATTCGACGAGGGTTAGTCAAGGAGCATTCCATACTCTCTTGTTCTTCGAATCTACATAACATATTTACCAAGACGAATATTTACACCGGTCTCCTCCACTCACTGTTGTACCTAAAAAGAGAATATTCTATTTAATTAAATTTAACTAATTATATATATATATATATATATATATATATATATATATATATATATATATAACATAATGTTATTTTATCAAAGAATAAATAATTTTTTTTTATAAATTCTCTTTTCTATATAATCATAAAACATAGTGACGAGTTAGGGGTACCGTCATAAACATCACCGGTGTACGACCAAACAATCAAAGCTCCATCTCAAACGACATAATGGTACTATCATAAACACAACCGACATACAACTAAAGCAATCAAAAGCACACAGTGTAAATGCATAAATTACGAACTCACCCTCTTTTAGTAGAAGCCAGCTACTCTAAAGGTGGTAGTGAGTTTATATTACATCAACCCCTAACCAAGTCTAACTTAACGACCTAAAAGAGGTGCCAACCACACAAACAAAACAACCCTTTCAATTCAGTTGGACACGCTTTCTCATTGGTATCTTTCTCAATCCATATCCATCAACAATAATTACTACTAATTTACAATATGTTAATTAATAGTTATATTTTATTTTATGCGGGGAAGAGCCAACGCAGCCTCAATATAAAGGATTTGAAAATTTTAATATAACAAAAATAAAGTACTTTCAATAGAAACATTTTGTTAGAATTAGGCGAGTTAAATGACCATATATTATAGGTACCAAGTCGTTGTCAAGATCAAAAGTCAGGTTCATGCATAACTACAGAATCTAATTATACATAACTTAATCTATAAATTTAGTTTATAAACTACTAATTATCAAGTTGAATTTATAAACATGGTACAAGGTGTTTATGGGTGATGGCTTATAAAAATGTTTAAGAAATGAAAATTGGGGTTTGGATTTTTCTTTTTCATGCTATAAGAGTCTAACTTGTTTAATTAAATTCAACTTGTTAATTACGATATGAATGTGTGATAATGAATTAAATTCATCTCTCTTATTAAACTAAATTTATTGTTTCTTAGGTTAAAACATATGCTTCTTTTTTTCTTATTTAATTTAATTTTGATAAAATTAATTATACTATCCTCTCTTAAAGATGGTTGAATTACACTTTCCTCTTTCTTTTTTAATGTTAAAATCTATATATTTTTTCTTTTGTTAAAATTTAGTAAAAATATTTGACAAATAACTAATAATGAAATTAATCTAAGTTTAATAAAATTTAATATTATAAAATTAATAATAAAAAATTTGGACATAAAAAATGCCAATAATAATTATCTTTAAAATTATTAAAAAATGATTTTTTTAAATGAAAGTCTAAAACGTTTTTTATAGAAATAATGGTTAAAGTTTTTTTTTTTATAAAAAAATAAAAAATCTTATAATAAACAAATTTATTTATATTAAATTGGATTGAAATATATTATATATTTATATACTTTTGCTAAAAAGTACAATAAGACATCACCCCTAATTGTGTAGGATTGTTTGACGATTTTAGGATTGTTGTTGATGTTGAAGCAAACTCACATGTAATGGGTGTGTGGTTTATGGGTCAATTGAATATCTCATCTCAATCTCATGGTTGGAGTATTTATAGAGGTCTATTGAGGTCTGGATTTTTGAATCAAGCGGTTGGTTATTCTTCCCCTCTTATGAGCGTGAAACAGTTATTGCCCATATTCTTATAGGGAACTGAATGTGTAAAAACACAAGAAAGGAGAGTTTGAATTGGGTTTTACAAAACAATTTTTTTACCAACTTAAGAGCGTCACTTAAAAGTTAATAACAAGGAGATAAAAACACAAGTATTTTTATCTTGGTTCGCTTGAAACTCAAAGCTACTTCAGTCCACCCGCCAAGGTGATTTCTCCTTATACACAAGGATTTAATCCAATATAATCAACAAATTACGATAATCACAAAGAATAACCTTCTTTGTCTTCTCAAGGATCCAACTATACCTTAGTCTCCTTAAGGACTCACAAAGAATAACTTTTTTGTCTTCTCAAGGATCCGACTATACCCTAGTCTCCTTAAGGACTCAAACAAACAGTTTGAATAATATTTTTGTGTGTTACAAGTTACTTCTATACAAGCATATTTTCCACAAATGATAAACAGTTACTTAAAGAAAAATTGTGTACAAAAGTTGATAGCTTTTCACAAAGAAACGGACTTGTCAAAATGTTGTAGCACCGACAGATTTCTTCTAGTCTCCAAGTCTCACTTATAAAGCATAAGAAGAAGACCGTTGGAAGAAAAAATGGGGAAAGCTCATAGAGCGGTTGTCCAGTGTTGAATGGTGAAAGGAGTGATATTGTGTATTATCCTTCGCCCATAAAATCAGTGACATGTGTGATGTATAGTGTTGTCCTTACCCACGAAACCAGGTAGTGGAAAGGATATTTGATTTGTACTATATACTATTTGATCACGTATCCATTTGATCTTATCTTCAAGTTCATTGACTTCTAATGAAAGTTGATGAAGCATGAAATGGATAAACATAAAGTTGGATTTAGAAACTTCAACATCTTTGGTCAGAACCTTGTCGGCATCGGTAGTCTGACTTGAGATCTTCAGTATATTCAGAATCTTCAAAGTCTTCATAATCTACAATAAGAACTTTGATAACCTCAACGCCTGGCTTGAGATCTTTACAATCTTCATCTAAGTAACATAACTTCATAAGCTTGACATTTTTCAGAAGCTTGGTGATCAGAGTCACGTTCAGAAGCATGAATTGAGAGAATGTTGCAGCAGCAACATAATGTCTCCTCAAAAGCTTCTCAGAAGTGAATTAGCATAGAAGCATAAAGATCATTGCAACAATAATATTGAACATCTTTCAGAACTTCTTATGACTGGTGAAGAAGCGGAATTGGAACTCATTGTTCAGAAATTGATGACGTTGCACGTCATATACTCAGAATCGAAACTGGATGTTAAAACTACACAATAACAAACCATTAGGGTACCAAAATCATTCTCACACAAATATAACATTGTTATCATTAAAACTCAAGGTATAGATGCAGAACTAAATCGTGTTCTAACAATCTCCCCCTTTTTTATGATGAAAAAACATGTATTTTGATGAATAGTTTTGTACAGGGTAATCATAGAAGAATACATATTACAGAAGCACAAATCTCCCCCTGAGATGTATAATCCTAAAATGATAAAATCATAATGAAAGAACACTTTCCTGATTAACCTTTTTTTGAAGTACCATAATGATCTTCAATCAGAATCTGGTTTGTCTTCAGGAAGTTGCTTGATGTTGTCCAGAGCACTGGTTTGTTAACATCAACATTCAGATGAGCTTCACTTCAGAAGCTTGGTTGAATTTGTTTGAAGAAGCTTCATAGTTGGTTATCTTCAGAAGCTTGAATTTTGGTTCTCTTTGGAATTCTCTTTCAGAGCTAGATTGCCTTTGAAGAGTAGAACTCTTCGAGACGAACTTTCAGAATCTGGTTAAGAATTATTCTTAAGATCTTGATTGTCAAGTCTGATTACTATGGAAGTTACACTTCCTCGTAGTTTGATGCCGAATTTTCCAATTCTTCATAACTTGGTGCCAAGTACCCAATGTTCCCAGTTCAGAGTCTGGTTATTAATTCCTTGAAGACTCATATACTTGGATCTGATTCTCAATCATCAACATGAAAGCTTTCGGACTCAAATAGTAGACCATTTCATCAAAAAATGGTAACTTATATTCTGATCTTTGAACATAACTCTGAAAAACAGTTAACAAACTGTTCTTCAAAGTAGTTGTTAGCAGAAAACATTAAGCAATGTTTGGGTTCTTAGTTTAGTAAATTAGGTATGTCAAAATTAATTATGATTCTTCCCTTTAGATCTGTTTCTCCCCTTTTGTCATCAATCAAAAATACATAGACAAATAAAAGAAAATAAATAATATAAAGAAACAAAACATGATTTTCATTAATTAATGCCAACAGGCAGAAAAGATATAATCAGAAATAGAAAAATACTTAAAAGAGAAATAAAAATTTAAAGCAAAGTGTTAAGGGTTCTGAGGAGGAGGCAGAGGAAGCCTGGATAATATCAGCTGAAACATTTCATGTCTGTCCAAACATTCTTTGACTAGAGCATTATCAGCTTTTATCTCATTGATGGTCTTCTAAAGCGAATCAGGAATTTCTATAGAAGAAGTTCCGGAAGATTATTGATGAAGAGAAACTTCAACTTGTTGGTCTTCAGATTGTTGGATCTCAGAAGCAACTATTTGAGCAACAGCTTCTTCCATAACACGGTCTTGATGCCCAGAATCAACCTCAACATCCTGAACAGCTTCCTGAATAACTTTAATCTCTGGAGCAGGAAGACATAATGGAGCACTTCTTAATTTCCAGAGTTCCATTAAGGGAATAAACCCATAACGGAAATTTCTTTCAGATAAGTCATACCCAAAATCCTTTAGCTTGGAGATTTTGGAGTTAATCCATCTTCTGTAGGCTTCCCAAGCAGAATCAGTTTCAACCGAATTTGCTGAAGAACAGTTCATCGTCATAGCTTCATGCAAATGACTTCTTGAATCTGACTTAAAATTCCTCAGAATCTTACCAATGTTGGGACTAGGTTTTGGTGGTTTGGGAATTCTGACATAAAGGTCTATTATGGTTTTATCATGATCAGGGCCATAGAGAGTTGGAAGTGTAGGGAAAATGATCAGGGGTGTTTCTGAATCAGATACTTCTAGTTTAGGTTCATAATTGAACATGCCTTCAACCTTCAGACATATGGTTTCCAGAATCTATCAAAGAGATGTTCTAGGGTTGTTATCTTTGGATTTTCTTTGTGTGGAGCAGAAACATATGGGGGTGGAATGGGTGAAGATTGAAATTGTGAACGAGGCGGTGTTGATGGTATTTATTGATGTTATTATTGTGACTGAGTTTAAAAAACTTGAGGAGTTTCTGTAACAGGTCCTATGGTAGGAGTTTTTGTGGGAGGTGGAAGTAAGATAGGTTGGGAAATAGATTAAAGTGGTTGAGAAGTGGGAGGTGGCGGAATTGGTAAGAATGTTTTAGAAATTATAGAATCAGAAACAATAAGATTACTAGATTCATGAAGCTTACCAAAAGTAGTAGTTTCAGAAGCTTTAGAAGATTGTTGGACAACTTCAGATGTATCCTTTAGAAGCATTGCTTTCTGACGCTCACTGAGAGGTGCCTCAGCTTCATCCAAAAGGACAACAACTTTTTTCTTCTTCTTCTGAGGCCTTGAAGATCCTTCTTCTTTGGATTCCTTCTTCCTTTTCCCATATACATATCGATAAGTGTCTGATAAATTAAATGGGTCAACCAATGGGCCAATACCATCCTTAAGACAACTCTCAAGATAAGCCATTAGAAATTCCGGAGGATCAATCTTAGTAAAGATTGGAAAGTTGTCTATTGGAATCCTCATTCTACATATATCATCCTTTGAGGGAATAAAATATGGCTTTACAACCTTAGATATGAGACCCATGCTCTTGAGATTCTTCCCTCAGAAGATCTTTCTATCATCCTTCACTAATTCATCAGTTAAACCACTGACCAAAAGGTAATCCACCAGACCATTCTCAACAAGAATATCATAAATAAGCCTTCCATTTGGAAAGAAAATACTTTTGCTTTTCTTTGAAGAACTACCAGTTCTGGATTCTCTAATTGAATCCCTCATAAATTTGAACAAGATAGAAGGGAGAGCTAGCTTAAGACCCTTTTCCAGAAAGAACAGCATAAACTTCTGTCGAGTCTTGACATAGTCAGAACTATTAGTGCTAGGTCTATAGTGAATGCATCCCATAATGATTTTGAACCAAAATATTATGTTGTTAGTCAAATCCTTATCACTAGGACCTTTATCATCCTCGAGATTGGTTCCAGCCTTTAAGATGACAAAAGTTATTATTGCTTATCTCTTAATATTGATCTTGGCACTGTAAATTCTTTTTCCCTTTCCATTGTGCGAGATTAAATCAGCAATGGATTTCTCAATTATGACAATCTTCCTATTCATAACGTAGGAAGTTGTTATTTCCTTTTCCGCAGTAGCATGCACCCAAAACTACTTCACAAGCACTAGGTAAATAGGAGCAAATAGTCTTTCAAAGAAACCCTTCCATTCTTGGCGTTCCAAGGTTTTAGAGAAATCGAGTCCATTATCCTTCAAATTTTTGAAGTTCACGATAGTCTCACAGAGAACCATTAACTCATTTACAGGAGTATTTAGAGTTAACCCAAGAATCCCTTCCATAATGGGATGGTTCTCATCAACCATTGAGCGACTGGGAGAAAGTTGTTGTTAAATCTGTTATTGAGGAGAAACCATTGTTGAAATTGAAGGAGAGGATGAATAGTTGTAGAGAGGTGTTTTAGGTTTGAAAGATGAAAGTGTGGGAATATTGTGCGCGTAGTGTGAAAATGCGAGTGAAGTGGGTTTAAATAGAGAAATCTGCAATGATGACAAGGTAGAATTACACCGATATAGGGGGAAGTGTAAGATATTTTAACCTAATTCCAAGAATTGTGAAACCAATTGTGTCACGCTATTATCGCACATGCTCAGAAAGTGGGACAACTGTCACCACTTAGAACCACATGAAATCAAACAATATGACAACCATTTAATGCAAAGACTATTCAGAATCAAGAAGAAAAATCGATAAGATTGCTTCTGATCAGAACCTTTCTGATTCACGAAACTTCCGTACTTCAGAAAGCTCATGTTTCAGAGTCAACAAATAAATTCTCATAATCTAATTTAGAGTTTTGAAGACTTAAACATTCTGAAATACATATTTTCATTCTGTACATAAATTCATAAATAAGTTTTTCAAAATGAAAACGAATTTATCTTCAGAAAGGGGTTTTGTAAAGATATAAGCCCATTGATGGTTTGTATCAACAAATTTTAGATGAAAAATACCCTTCTGAGCATAGTCACGTAAAACGTGATGTTTAATTTCAGTATGCTTAGCCCTAGAATGCAATATAGGATTCTTAGATAAATAGATAGCAGAAGTATTATCACAGAGAATAAGAATGTTACTCTCAGATATCTGATAATCTTCCAGCCGACTCTTCATCTAGAGTATCTGAGTGTTGCATCTAGAAGTTGTAATATATTCAACTTTGACTGTTGAAAGCCTAATTGTTTAATGTCTCTTGCTGGACCATGAGATCATATTGTCTCCCAGAAATTGAAAACTTTCAAAAGTAATTTTCCTTTATATTCTCTCTCCAGTATAGTTAGCATCATAATAGCCTACTAATTTATATTCACTTGATTTTCTATAAAACAAACCAATTTTAGTAGTACCTTTCAGATACATAAAGATTCTCTTAACAACGGTTCAGTGAGTTTCCCTAGGATCTAATTAGAGGCGAGCACATAAGCAGGCACTAATAAAATATCAGGTCTAGAAGCGGTTAGATAAAGGAGAGAGCCTATCATACTCTAAATAGCTTCTGATTTACCTTACTGCTTACCTCTTCTTTCTCCAGAACACATGTAGGATGCATTGGAGTCTTTGCTTTCTTGCACTCTGACAAGTTAAACTTCTTTAGAAGTTCCCTTATGTATTTTCTCTGATGAATGTACATTCCTTCAGAACGTTGATCAATCTGGAATCCCAGAAAGAACTTGAGTTCTCCCATCAGATTCATTTCAAATTCTGTCTGTATTTACTTAGCAAAATCCTAGCACAACGAAGCCTTAGCAGAACCAAAACTAATATCATCCACATAAATTTGCACAACCAGAATATCATTCTTAAAGGTTTTTCAAAAGAGATTTGTGTCCACTTTTCCTCTAGTAAAATTATTTTCCAAAAGGAAGTCACTTAGTCTATCATACCAAGCTATGGAGCTTGTTTAAGACCATATAACGACTTTCTCAGTTTAAAACAAAGTCAAGATTTTGAGAGCTTTCAAAACCAAGAGGGTTGGTGCAAATATACTTCTTCAGAAATATATCCATTTAAGAATGCACTCTTAACATCCATCTAATAAAGGATGGTGTTATGATTGACTGCAAACGAAATTAAAAGACGAAAAGACTCTAACCTGGAAATTGGAGCAAAGGCTTTTGTTTAGTTTATACCTTATTGCTGACTATAACCTTGTGCTACCATTCGAGCCTTGTTTCTGACAACTTCGCCTTCTCATTGAGCTTATTTCTAAAGATCTATCTGGTTCCAATAACATGGAAACGCTTTGGTTTCTGAACAATATCCCAAATGTCATTTTTGGTGAATTAATTCAGTTCTTCTTGCATAGCCAAAATCCATTCATTATCCAGAAGAGCTTCATTAATAGATGTGGGTTCTACCAGAGATACCAAACCTATATGAGTCTCTTCAGAAGGTTTGAATAAAGATCTAGTTCTGACTGGAGCATTTTCATCTCCCAAATCAGTTCTTCAGAATGAGGGGTTATTGGTTAACTCTTCTTCTGATGAGTTGGGCCAACGACGACTTCTGGCTGAGTCGCTTCTAAGTCGTTTGCTTCAGATTCTTTAGCTTTGACTTCAGAGTCTTTTTATCCAGAATCAGTATCCTTAGATTCTGAAAGATTGATCTCCAAATCTGCAAATTTCTCAACTAGCTTTGACTTTTTAGGGTCAAGTTTATCATTTAATCTAACATGAATTGATTCTAATTCATGTTTCAATGTTAAATATTTTGTAGTCTTTAAAGCGTTCAGAATATCCTAACAATAAGCACTCTTGTGCTTTAGAATCAAACTTGCCAAGATTCTCTTTAGTGTTCAACATAAAACACTCACAACCAAAAGGGTGAAAGTAAGAAATGTTGGGATTTCTGTTCTTCCATAATTCATATGGAGTCTTACCTAGAATAGGTCTAATAGAAATCTTGTTATGAATGTAACAAGTTGTGTTAACTGCTTCTGCACTGAAATGCTTAGCCATGTCAATTTCTTGGATTATGGTGCAAGCCATTTCTTGCAAAGTCCTATTTTTCCTTTCTAAAACCCCATTTTGATGTGGAGTTCTATGATAGGAGAAATCATAGGAAATTCCATTTGCATCAAAAAGATTTTCAAAATGTTTATTTTCAAATTCGCCATCATGATCACTTTTGACTCTAACTATTTTGCAGTTCATTTATGTTTGCACTAGTGAGCAGAAAGTATAGAACATAGAATGTGACCCATCCTTGTGTTTCAAGAGCTTTACCCGTGTCCATCAACTATAGTCGTAAAAAATGACCAATCCATACTTCTTTACATTGATATAGGTAGTTTTCACTGGTCCAAACAAATCAATGTGCAGAAGTTCTAATGGTCTAGAGGTAGAAACAACAGTTTTCGCTTTGAAAGATGTTTTAGAAAACTTGCCTTTCTAACATGCTTCAGAAAGAGCATCTGAAGCAAACTTTAGGTTGGGTAAGCCTCTGACTAATCTTAGCTTATTTAGCTGAGAAATCCTTCTCATGTTAACATGGCTCAAATGTTTGCGCCATACCCGTTACTCTTCATTAACAGACATTAGACATTTTACATTTTGATCCTCAAGATTAAAAAGTCTGATTTTATAAACGTTGTTCTTTCTCTTCCCATTAAAAAGGATTGTACCATCTTTCTGACTAACAACCTTACAGTACTTTTGATTAAAAATGATATCATAACCATTGTCACTAAGTTGACTAATAGACAAAAAGGTTATGCATTAGACCATCAACTAAAAGAACATTAGTAATAGAAGGAAGTTTACCGTTACCAATAGTTCCAGAACCAATGATCTTTCCTTTCTGGTTTCCTCCGAAACCAATGAAGCCTCCAGGCTTAAGTTCCAAATCTTGGAACATAGACCTTCTGCCCGTCATATGTCGCGAGCATCCATTGTCCAAGTACCATGACTGGTGTTTCATTTGAGCTGCTAAGGATGTCTTGTCTTTTGGTTCTTCAGAACCTTCAGGATCATATGTAGTTACCATCAATGCAACATTGGCTTTTTCTTCGTCATAATCTTCTTCTTCGGATTCTGAGTCATCCCATGTAGCCATCAAGCCCTTCTTGCCTTTAGAAAAATTCTTCTTAGGCGTTATGTCCTTTTTCAGCTTAGGACGGTCATTTTTGTAGTGGCCTAGCTCCTTGCACTCAAAGCAGATAACTTCTTTTCTAGAACCTTGCTTCTTTTGTCTAGACAAAGAATCAAAGCAACCAACATTCCTTTTGGCTCCTCTAAACTTCCCTTGACCATTTTGCCTGTGCTTCCAGAGTCTGTTGACTCTCTTTGAAATTAGAGACAACTCATCATCATTTCCGAGTCTTCATCAGATCCTTCTGATTCTTCCTCAACTTTATAAGCTTTTTTCTTCTCAGGATTAAACTTTAAAGCAACAGATTTACCTCGCTTCTAAGGTTCATCTTCCTCAAGCTCAACCTCGTGGCGTCTTAAAGAACTAACAAGTTCTTCAAGACTGATACTATTTAGATCATTTGCCAACTTCAAAGAAGTTACCATACGTCTCCATTTTTTATGAATAATTTTGATAATATTCTTGACGTGGTCAATTATAGAGTATCCTTTGTCCATAACTTTCATTCCTGCAACAAGTGTAACACCCTTCTAAAATACCCCAAATATTTAATTAAAATAATAAACATATATCAGAGTAATTATGCAGTTAAGGGTGTCACACAATCCTTCACACCATGTTCCAAAATAACTGTCATGCTCTTTATTTAATCAATTAAACATTTGCATAAATCGCAGCGGATATAAATCAAATTAATCAAAACATGTAACATACTACATGTAAACTGGTTCAACAATCTATAACAATATAATTAGCTACAGCCCCGAAGGCTATGCTATGCACACTAATCATCTAGCATGCAAACATCAACAACAAATCCACAATGATTCACTCACTAATTCCTCACCATGGGAATTAGCTACAGCCCCAAAGGCTATGCTATGCACGCTGATCATCTAGCAATGCAACATCAACAACAGTTCACAAGGGACATATGCTCACACTCTAAGCCATACAACAGTCCATTCACAAATACAGGCATAATATATACATTCACATCATTATGCATGCCATCATACATCATCAACACATGTATCAACACATCATTATCATGTAAATCAATTAAACACAGTATTAGCGCACTCTACTAATACCTATACTGCTCAAAACAGCGGGAAATAATCCCTACTATATCACACACCGATATAGGCAACCACCAATTAGGCACACAACATTTTAAATTAACATTTTCTCCACTCTGCAACAGTGTTAACCGGTTAACGCCCTGGGTTAACCGGTTAACGCAGCACAAACACGCTTCCTGTCCCAAAACTTAACAGTGTTAACCGGTTAACGCCCTGGGTTAACCGGTTAACGCAGCACAAACAGCAATATTTCAGCAATCACAACAGTGTTAACCGGTTAACACCCTGGGTTAACCGGTTAACGCAGACAAAACAGCAAATTTTCACAATTCAAAATAGTGTTAACCGGTTAACACCCTGGGTTAACCGGTTAACGCAAGACAGAAGCTGTTCCTGCGCTAACTCAAGGCAGAATGCAGAATTCTCCGCATTTTCCGCCATTGGAGGACTTCCGGACCTCCGATTCCAATTCCGTAAAAAGCTACGTTTTCGGAAATTTACAACTAACCTAAACACAGATTCAATTACAGTCTAACACAACTTATTCATCCAAATTCCTCAGCATTTCAAAATCCCAATTAGGGTCAATTCACGGTTTATCACTACCCATTACATGCTAACCCATAATACCCATTAAACGACGATAAACCCCCCTTACCTGATTAATCCGGCAAATCTTTAAGCTCCAAGCTCTTCTCTTCTCCAACCTTCTTCCTCTTGCTCTGCCTCTTTGCCCTTTTCCTCTTTCACGATCGCTTCTCTGCTTTTCACGAAAAACCTTTTTACTCCAAATGGGCTCTTTTCCTTATTTCCAACTTATATATATTTTCCAAATAATAATAATAATAATAATCCAATAATAATAATAATAAAATTTCCAATTATTTAATTAAATTAATAAATATATTATTAACTCAATTTAAATAATTATTTTATTATTATCGGGGTGTTACAACTCTCCCCCACTAAAAGAGTTTTCGCCCTCGAAAACATACCTCAAGCGAATAACTCCGGATAAGACTCCTTCATCTTACTCTCCAGTTCCCAAGTCACATTGCCACCTGCTGGTCCTCCCCAAGCTACCTTCACCAAGGCAATCTCTTTACCCCGCAACTGCTTCAACTCTCGATCCTCAATCCTCATAGGTGATGTTTCAACAGTCAGGTTATCTCTCACCTGTACATCATCTACTTGGACTACATGCGACGGATCATGAATGTACCTCCTCAACTGAGACACATGAAAAACCTCATGCAAATTCGCAAGCGACGGCGGTAAAGCGACACGATAGGCTACTTCCCCTATCCTCTCCAAAATCTGATAAGGACCAATAAATCGAGGTGTCAACTTTTTTGACTTCAAAGCTCGTCCAACACCAGTTATCGGAGTAACACGAAGAAACACATGATCTCCCTCTTGGAACTCAAGTGACTTCCTCCTCTTGTCATGATAACTCTTCTGACGACTCTGAGCAATTCTCATCTTCTCCTGAATCATCTTAATCTTTTCCGTAGTTTGTTGAACAATCTCCGGTCCAACCACAGCACTCTCACCGGACTCATACCAACATAAAGGTGTCCGACATCTCCTACCATACAAAGCTTCAAACGGTGCCATACCAATGCTCGAATGAAAACTATTGTTGTAGGTAAACTCAATCAAAGGCAAATAACAATCCCAAGCACCTCCTTTTTCCAAAACACAAGCCCTCAAAAGATCCTCTAGTGACTGAATCGTCCTCTCAGTCTGACCATCGGTCTGCGGATGATATGCAGAACTCAATCTCAGCTTAGTTCCCAAAGCCCTCTGCAAACCTTCCCAGAACTTCGATGTAAATCTAGGATCTCTGTCCGAAACAATACTCGACGGAATACCATGCAAACTTACAATCTTCTCAATATACAACTCGGCTAATCTCTCTAACGGATAATCCATTCTGATCGGAATGAAATGAGCCGATTTTGTCAATCTGTCAACAATCACCCAAATAGCTTCACAATTCTTACTTGTCCTCGGTAAACCAGAAACAAAATCCATACTGATACTATCCCACTTCCACTCTGGAATAGCCAACGGTTGCATTAGCCCAAACGGCTTCTGATGCTCAATCTTCGACTTCTGACAAGTCAAACAGGAATAAACAAAACTCGCAATTTCTTTCTTCATTCCCGGCCACCAAAATAGCTTTTTCAAATCATGATACATCTTCGTAGCTCCAGGATGAATACTCAGGCCACTACGATGTCCTTCTTCAAGAATACTCTTCTTAAGTTTGATAACATCCGGAATACACACCCGATTACCAAATTTCAAAACATCATTCTCATCAACTCTGAATTCACCACCTTGACCTTGATTCACTAAAGTCAACTTATCAACCAAAAACACATCGGATTTCTGACCTTCTCTGATCTCATCCAGAATACCACTTGTTAACTTCAACATTCCCAATTTAACACTATTGTGAGTACTCTCACACACCAAACTCAAATCTCTAAACTGCTCAATTAAGTCCAATTCCTTAACCATTAACATAGACATATGCAATGATTTCCGACTCAACGCATCAGCCACTACATTTGCTTTACCCGGATGGTAATTCAAACCAAAGTCATAATCCTTCAGAAACTCTAACCATCTCCTCTGTCTCATATTCAGCTCTTTCTGATCAAACAAATACTTTAAACTTTTATGGTCACTGAAAACCTCAAATCTTGATCCATACAAGTAATGCCTCCATAACTTCAGAACAAATACCACAGCTGCCAACTCTAAATCGTGCGTCGGATAGTTCCTCTCATGAACCCTCAGCTGTCTCGAAGCATAAGCTATAACCTGCTTATTCTGCATCAACACACCACCCAAACCCAACAATGAAGCATCATAGTAAACCTCAAATGATTCCGACGAACTCGGTAATATCAGAATAGGAGCAGTAGTCAACCTTATCTTTAACTCTTGGAAACCTTCTTCACATTTTGAGTCCCAAACAAATGCTTGCCCCTTTCTAGTCAACATCGTCAACGGTAACGCCAACTTCGAAAATCCCTCAATGAACTTCCTATAATAACCAGCTAATCCAAGGAAACTTCGAATCTCAGCAACAGACTTCGGAGCTTCCCACTTAGACACCGCTTCTATCTTAGAAGGATCAACAGCAACACCACCTCTTGAAATCACATGACCAAGAAAACTAACCTCCTCTAACCAAAATTCACACTTGGATAGTTTAGCAAATAACTTCTTTTCTCGTAGAACTTCTAAAACCACTCTCAAATGCTCAGCATGCTCTTCTTCAGATTTCGAATACACCAAAATGTCATCAATAAACACCATAACAAACTGATCTAGGTACGGATGGAAAATCCTATTCATGTACTCCATAAATACTCCAGGCGCATTAGTCACACCAAAAGGCATTACAGAATACTCATAATGTCCATACCTCGTTCTGAAAGCAGTCTTCTGAATATCCTCAGTTTTCACACGTATCTGATGATACCCAGATCTCAAATCTATCTTGCTGAACACACTCGCACCAACCAACTGATCCATCAAATCATCAATCCTCGGCAAAGGATACCGATTCTTGATCGTCACTTTATTCAGTTGCCTGTAGTCCACACACAACCTCATAGTGCCTTCTTTCTTCTTAACCAACAACACTGGTGCACCCCACGGTGACACACTCGGACGAATAAACTTCTTATCCAACAGGTCTTCCAGCTGATTCTTCAATTCAGCCAACTCAACAGCAGACATACGATACGGAGCCATCGATATCGGTCTAGTACCAGGTACCAAATCAATCGAGAACTCAACTTCACGCTCTGGCGGTAATTCATTCACTTCTTCTGGAAACACATCAGGAAAATCACACACCACAGCTAGATCGCCAATCACCAGTTTATCTTTAGCCTCCAAGGTCGCTAACAGCATAAACAACTCTGCCCCATCTGCTACTTCCTCATTCACCTGCCTCGCTGATAGAAACAAACTCTTTCCTTCTTCAATCTCAGGAAATATCACAGTCTTATCAAAACAATTAATAGAAACCCGGTTAAACACCAACCAGTTCATACCCAAGATAACATCAATCTGCACTAACGGAAGACACACAAGGTCTATCCCAAAATCTCTACCAAAAATACTCAAAGGACAACTCAAACAAACTGAAGTAGTAGTCACTGAACCCTTTGCAGGAGTATCAATCACCATACTACCATACATCTCAGATATCTCTAACTTAAGGTTCACAGCACAATCCAAAGATATAAAGGAATGAGTAGCACCGGTGTCAATAATAGCTACAAGAGGAAAGCCATTAATATAACACGTACCTCGGATCAAACGATCATCTGCAGAAGTCTCAGAACCCGATAAAGCAAAGACCTTGCCTCCTGACTGATTCTCTTTCTTCGGCTTAGGACACTGTGGACTGATATGACCCAACTCTCCACAGTTGAAACAAGTTACAGTCTTCAACCGACACTCTGCAGCCAAATGACCACCTTTTCCACACTTGAAACACTTCATCTCAGCACTGGTACACTCATGGACACGATGTCCAGCCCGACCACATCTATAACACTTAGCAGGAGCACTAGAGTCTCCCCCACTGGGCCTCTTCATCCCACTCTGACTCTGGAAACCTCTGCCAGCTGCATACGGTTTCCCACGATCATTCTGATTCTTGCTTTTTCTATCAACTCTCTGTTGATAGCTCTCTGCTCTGGCTTTGGAATCCTGTTCAAAAATCCTGCAACAGTCAACCAAGTCAGAAAACACTCTGATCCGCTGATATCCAATAGCCTGTTTGATCTCGGGACGCAACCCGTTCTCAAACTTCACACATCTCGAAAATTCTCCAGCAGCCTCATTATAGGGAGTATAATACTTTGACAGCTCTGTGAACTTAGCAGCATACTCCGTAACAGACTTGTTACCCTGCTTCAATTCCAAAAACTCTATCTCTTTCTTTCCTCTGACATCCTCTGGAAAATACTTCCTCAGGAATCTCTCTCTAAACACAGCCCAAGTGATCTCAGCATTCCCAGCAGTTTCCAACTCAGTGCGGGTAGCAACCCACCAATCATCAGCTTCCTCTGACAGCATATGCGTACCGAACCTGACCTTCTGGTTATCGGCACATTCAGTCACTCGGAAGATTCTCTCTATCTCCTTCAACCACTTCTGAGCACCATCTGGATCGTATGCTCCCTTGAACATTGGAGGATTGTTCTTCTGGAACTCACTCAGTTGACAAGCAGCTCCCATTCCCACCACATTCGGATTTCCTCCAAGTACTCCAGCTAGCATACCCAGAGCCTCAACAATCGCAGCATCATCTCTACCTCTTCCAGCCATCTCTATTCTGAAAACCAAACAAGTTAAAACAATAAGTACTGATAGGGTTACACAACACCTATCCCGTACAGGGAAAACAGAATAATTACGACTCGACTCGACCGACTATGCTCTGATACCACTAATGTAACACCCTTCTAAAATACCCCAAATATTTAATTAAAATAATAAACATATATCAGAGTAATTATGCAGTTAAGGGTGTCACACAATCCTTCACACCATGTTCCAAAATAACTGTCATGCTCTTTATTTAATCAATTAAACATTTGCATAAATCGCAGCGGATATAAATCAAATTAATCAAAACATGTAACATACTACATGTAAACTGGTTCAACAATCTATAACAATATAATTAAAAAGGTTCCCTCCCGATGTTACATCTATCAGAGCATGACCCACTAAGGAGACTACACTAGACTCCAAGCATTCGCTTCTACTCAACTCATTTCTCGTTACCTGAAAAATAGTTGTAAGGGTGAGTTCCTCAATCGATATAATAAGCATTATAGAATATAATGTCATGTTAAGTAATTTAACACATTAATCACCCTAATCACAACATCCAATCAGTAACAGCACATCAGCTCAACATCATACTCAACAGCAACATAAAACACAAGTATAATCTCGAATCATACTCCATAATAACACAACCACACGTATAATATTGGAATACATCCATTCATATTATACGCCATACATACATTATGCAATGAGACTCCACACATGCGGTACCGACTATTCTTGAACATATAGTTCAAGCTCACCGATCAAATCCAGATACGGCTACTAAGCTCACTAGTCCCACTCATTTGAGATCTAATGACTCACTCACTAATTCCTCACCATGGGAATTAGCTACAGCCCCGAAGGCTATGCTATGCACACTAATCATCTAGCATGCAAACATCAACAACAAATCCACAATGATTCACTCACTAATTCCTCACCATGGGAATTAGCTACAGCCCCAAAGGCTATGCTATGCACGCTGATCATCTAGCAATGCAACATCAACAACAGTTCACAAGGGACATATGCTCACACTCTAAGCCATACAACAGTCCATTCACAAATACAGGCATAATATATACATTCACATCATTATGCATGCCATCATACATCATCAACACATGTATCAACACATCATTATCATGTAAATCAATTAAACACAGTATTATCGCACTCTACTAATACCTATACTGCTCAAAACAGCGGGAAATAATCCCTACTATATCACACACCGATATAGGCAACCACCAATTAGGCACACAACATTTTAAATTAACATTTTCTCCACTCTGCAACAGTGTTAACCGGTTAACGCCCTGGGTTAACCGGTTAACGCAGCACAAACACGCTTCCTGTCCCAAAACTTAACAGTGTTAACCGGTTAACGCCCTGGGTTAACCGGTTAACGCAGCACAAACAGCAATATTTCAGCAATCACAACAGTGTTAACCGGTTAACACCCTGGGTTAACCGGTTAACGCAGACAAAACAGCAAATTTTCACAATTCAAAATAGTGTTAACCGGTTAACACCCTGGGTTAACCGGTTAACGCAAGACAGAAGCTGTTCCTGCGCTAACTCAAGGCAGAATGCAGAATTCTCCGCATTTTCCGCCATTGGAGGACTTCGGACCTCCGATTCCAATTCCGTAAAAAGCTACGTTTTCGGAAATTTACAACTAACCTAAACACAGATTCAATTACAGTCTAACACAACTTATTCATCCAAATTCCTCAGCATTTCAAAATCCCAATTAGGGTCAATTCACGGTTTATCACTACCCATTACATGCTAACCCATAATACCCATTAAACGACGATAAACCCCCCTTACCTGATTAATCCGGCAAATCTTTAAGCTCCAAGCTCTTCTCTTCTCCAACCTTCTTCCTCTTGCTCTGCCTCTTTGCCCTTTTCCTCTTTCACGATCGCTTCTCTGCTTTTCACGAAAAACCTTTTTACTCCAAATGGGCTCTTTTCCTTATTTCCAACTTATATATATTTTCCAAATAATAATAATAATAATAATCCAATAATAATAATAATAAAATTTCCAATTATTTAATTAAATTAATAAATATATTATTAACTCAATTTAAATAATTATTTTATTATTATCGGGGTGTTACAACTCTCCCCTACTAAAAGAGTTTTCGTCCTCGAAAACATACCTCAAGCGAATAACTCCGGATAAGACTCCTTCATCTTACTCTCCAGTTCCCAAGTCACATTGCCACCTGCTGGTCCTCCCCAAGCTACCTTCACCAAGGCAATCTCTTTACCCCGCAACTGCTTCAACTCTCGATCCTCAATCCTCATAGGTGATGTTTCAACAGTCAGGTTATCTCTCACCTGTACATCATCTACTTGGACTACATGCGACGGATCATGAATGTACCTCCTCAACTGAGACACATGAAAAACCTCATGCAAATTCGCAAGCGACGGCGGTAAAGCGACACGATAGGCTACTTCCCCTATCCTCTCCAAAATCTGATAAGGACCAATAAATCGAGGTGTCAACTTTTTTGACTTCAAAGCTCGTCCAACACCAGTTATCGGAGTAACACGAAGAAACACATGATCTCCCTCTTGGAACTCAAGTGACTTCCTCCTCTTGTCATGATAACTCTTCTGACGACTCTGAGCAATTCTCATCTTCTCCTGAATCATCTTAATCTTTTCCGTAGTTTGTTGAACAATCTCCGGTCCAACCACAGCACTCTCACCGGACTCATACCAACATAAAGGTGTCCGACATCTCCTACCATACAAAGCTTCAAACGGTGCCATACCAATGCTCGAATGAAAACTATTGTTGTAGGTAAACTCAATCAAAGGCAAATAACAATCCCAAGCACCTCCTTTTTCCAAAACACAAGCCCTCAAAAGATCCTCTAGTGACTGAATCGTCCTCTCAGTCTGACCATCGGTCTGCGGATGATATGCAGAACTCAATCTCAGCTTAGTTCCCAAAGCCCTCTGCAAACCTTCCCAGAACTTCGATGTAAATCTAGGATCTCTGTCCGAAACAATACTCGACGGAATACCATGCAAACTTACAATCTTCTCAATATACAACTCGGCTAATCTCTCTAACGGATAATCCATTCTGATCGGAATGAAATGAGCCGATTTTGTCAATCTGTCAACAATCACCCAAATAGCTTCACAATTCTTACTTGTCCTCGGTAAACCAGAAACAAAATCCATACTGATACTATCCCACTTCCACTCTGGAATAGCCAACGGTTGCATTAGCCCAGACGGCTTCTGATGCTCAATCTTCGACTTCTGACAAGTCAAACAGGAATAAACAAAACTCGCAATTTCTTTCTTCATTCCCGGCCACCAAAATAGCTTTTTCAAATCATGATACATCTTCGTAGCTCCAGGATGAATACTCAGGCCACTACGATGTCCTTCTTCAAGAATACTCTTCTTAAGTTTGATAACATCCGGAATACACACCCGATTACCAAATTTCAAAACATCATTCTCATCAACTCTGAATTCACCACCTTGACCTTGATTCACTAAAGTCAACTTATCAACCAAAAACACATCGGATTTCTGACCTTCTCTGATCTCATCCAGAATACCACTTGTTAACTTCAACATTCCCAATTTAACACTATTGTGAGTACTCTCACACACCAAACTCAAATCTCTAAACTGCTCAATTAAGTCCAATTCCTTAACCATTAACATAGACATATGCAATGATTTCCGACTCAACGCATCAGCCACTACATTTGCTTTACCCGGATGGTAATTCAAACCAAAGTCATAATCCTTCAGAAACTCTAACCATCTCCTCTGTCTCATATTCAGCTCTTTCTGATCAAACAAATACTTTAAACTTTTATGGTCACTGAAAACCTCAAATCTTGATCCATACAAGTAATGCCTCCATAACTTCAGAACAAATACCACAGCTGCCAACTCTAAATCGTGCGTCGGATAGTTCCTCTCATGAACCCTCAGCTGTCTCGAAGCATAAGCTATAACCTGCTTATTCTGCATCAACACACCACCCAAACCCAACAATGAAGCATCATAGTAAACCTCAAATGATTCCGACGAACTCGGTAATATCAGAATAGGAGCAGTAGTCAACCTTCTCTTTAACTCTTGGAAACCTTCTTCACATTTTGAGTCCCAAACAAATGCTTGCCCCTTTCTAGTCAACATCGTCAACGGTAACGCCAACTTCGAAAATCCCTCAATGAACTTCCTATAATAACCAGCTAATCCAAGGAAACTTCGAATCTCAGCAACAGACTTCGGAGCTTCCCACTTAGACACCGCTTCTATCTTAGAAGGATCAACAGCAACACCACCTCTTGAAATCACATGACCAAGAAAACTAACCTCCTCTAACCAAAATTCACACTTGGATAGTTTAGCAAATAACTTCTTTTCTCGTAGAACTTCTAAAACCACTCTCAAATGCTCAGCATGCTCTTCTTCAGATTTCGAATACACCAAAATGTCATCAATAAACACCATAACAAACTGATCTAGGTACGGATGGAAAATCCTATTCATGTACTCCATAAATACTCCAGGCGCATTAGTCACACCAAAAGGCATTACAGAATACTCATAATGTCCATACCTCGTTCTGAAAGCAGTCTTCTGAATATCCTCAGTTTTCACACGTATCTGATGATACCCAGATCTCAAATCTATCTTGCTGAACACACTCGCACCAACCAACTGATCCATCAAATCATCAATCCTCGGCAAAGGATACCGATTCTTGATCGTCACTTTATTCAGTTGCCTGTAGTCCACACACAACCTCATAGTGCCTTCTTTCTTCTTAACCAACAACACTGGTGCACCCCACGGTGACACACTCGGACGAATAAACTTCTTATCCAACAGGTCTTCCAGCTGATTCTTCAATTCAGCCAACTCAACAGCAGACATACGATACGGAGCCATCGATATCGGTCTAGTACCAGGTACCAAATCAATCGAGAACTCAACTTCACGCTCTGGCGGTAATTCATTCACTTCTTCTGGAAACACATCAGGAAAATCACACACCACAGCTAGATCGCCAATCACCAGTTTATCTTTAGCCTCCAAGGTCGCTAACAGCATAAACAACTCTGCCCCATCTGCTACTTCCTCATTCACCTGCCTCGCTGATAGAAACAAACTCTTTCCTTCTTCAATCTCAGGAAATATCACAGTCTTATCAAAACAATTAATAGAAACCCGGTTAAACACCAACCAGTTCATACCCAAGATAACATCAATCTGCACTAACGGAAGACACACAAGGTCTATCCCAAAATCTCTACCAAAAATACTCAAAGGACAACTCAAACAAACTGAAGTAGTAGTCACTGAACCCTTTGCAGGAGTATCAATCACCATACTACCATACATCTCAGATATCTCTAACTTAAGGTTCACAGCACAATCCAAAGATATAAAGGAATGAGTAGCACCGGTGTCAATAATAGCTACAAGAGGAAAGCCATTAATATAACACGTACCTCGGATCAAACGATCATCTGCAGAAGTCTCAGAACCCGATAAAGCAAAGACCTTGCCTCCTGATTGATTCTCTTTCTTCGGCTTAGGACACTGTGGACTGATATGACCCAACTCTCCACAGTTGAAACAAGTTACAGTCTTCAACCGACACTCTGCAGCCAAATGACCACCTTTTCCACACTTGAAACACTTCATCTCAGCACTGGTACACTCATGGACACGATGTCCAGCCCGACCACATCTATAACACTTAGCAGGAGCACTAGAGTCTCCCCCACTGGGCCTCTTCATCCCACTCTGACTCTGGAAACCTCTGCCAGCTGCATACGGTTTCCCACGATCATTCTGATTCTTGCTTTTTCTATCAACTCTCTGTTGATAGCTCTCTGCTCTGGCTTTGGAATCCTGTTCAAAAATCCTGCAACAGTCAACCAAGTCAGAAAACACTCTGATCCGCTGATATCCAATAGCCTGTTTGATCTCGGGACGCAACCCGTTCTCAAACTTCACACATCTCGAAAATTCTCCAGCAGCCTCATTATAGGGAGTATAATACTTTGACAGCTCTGTGAACTTAGCAGCATACTCCGTAACAGACTTGTTACCCTGCTTCAATTCCAAAAACTCTATCTCTTTCTTTCCTCTGACATCCTCTGGAAAATACTTCCTCAGGAATCTCTCTCTGAACACAGCCCAAGTGATCTCAGCATTCCCAGCAATTTCCAACTCAGTGCGGGTAGCAACCCACCAATCATCAGCTTCCTCTGACAGCATATGCGTACCGAACCTGACCTTCTGGTTATCGGCACATTCAGTCACTCGGAAGATTCTCTCTATCTCCTTCAACCACTTCTGAGCACCATCTGGATCGTATGCTCCCTTGAACATTGGAGGATTGTTCTTCTGGAACTCACTCAGTTGACAAGCAGCTCCCATTCCCACCACATTCGGATTTCCTCCAAGTACTCCAGCTAGCATACCCAGAGCCTCAACAATCGCAGCATCATCTCTACCTCTTCCAGCCATCTCTATTCTGAAAACCAAACAAGTTAAAACAATAAGTACTGATAGGGTTACACAACACCTATCCCGTACAGGGAAAACAGAATAATTACGACTCGACTCGACCGACTATGCTCTGATACCACTAATGTAACACCCTTCTAAAATACCCCAAATATTTAATTAAAATAATAAACATATATCAGAGTAATTATGCAGTTAAGGGTGTCACACAATCCTTCACACCATGTTCCAAAATAACTGTCATGCTCTTTATTTAATCAATTAAACATTTGCATAAATCGCAGCGGATATAAATCAAATTAATCAAAACATGTAACATACTACATGTAAACTGGTTCAACAATCTATAACAATATAATTAAAAAGGTTCCCTCCCGATGTTACATCTATCAGAGCATGACCCACTAAGGAGACTACACTAGACTCCAAGCATTCGCTTCTACTCAACTCATTTCTCGTTACCTGAAAAATAGTTGTAAGGGTGAGTTCCTCAATCGATATAATAAGCATTATAGAATATAATGTCATGTTAAGTAATTTAACACATTAATCACCCTAATCACAACATCCAATCAGTAACAGCACATCAGCTCAACATCATACTCAACACCAACATAAAACACAAGTATAATCTCGAATCATACTCCATAATAACACAACCACACGTATATTATTGGAATACATCCATTCATATTATACGCCATACATACATTATGCAATGAGACTCCACACATGCGGTACCGACTATTCTTGAACATATAGTTCAAGCTCACCGATCAAATCCAGATACGGCTACTAAGCTCACTAGTCCCACTCATTTGAGATCTAATGACTCACTCACTAATTCCTCACCATGGGAATTAGCTACAGCCCCGAAGGCTATGCTATGCACACTAATCATCTAGCATGCAAACATCAACAACAAATCCACAATGATTCACTCACTAATTCCTCACCATGGGAATTAGCTACAACCCCAAAGGCTATGCTATGCACGCTGATCATCTAGCAATGCAACATCAACAACAGTTCACAAGGGACATATGCTCACACTCTAAGCCATACAACAGTCCATTCACAAATACAGGCATAATATATACATTCACATCATTATGCATGCCATCATACATCATCAACACATGTATCAACACATCATTATCATGTAAATCAATTAAACACAGTATTAGCGCACTCTACTAATACCTATACTGCTCAAAACAGCGGGAAATAATCCCTACTATATCACACACCGATATAGGCAACCACCAATTAGGCACACAACATTTTAAATTAACATTTTCTCCACTCTGCAACAGTGTTAACCGGTTAACGCCCTGGGTTAACCGGTTAACGCAGCACAAACACGCTTCCTGTCCCAAAACTTAACAGTGTTAACCGGTTAACGCCCTGGGTTAACCGGTTAACGCAGCACAAACAACAATATTTCAGCAATCACAACAGTGTTAACCGGTTAACACCCTGGGTTAACCGGTTAACGCAGACAAAACAGCAAATTTTCACAATTCAAAACAGTGTTAACCGGTTAACACCCTGGGTTAACCGGTTAACGCAAGACAGAAGCTGTTCCTGCGCTAACTCAAGGCAGAATGCAGAATTCTCCGCATTTTCCGCCATTGGAGGACTTCCGGACCTCCGATTCCAATTCCGTAAAAAGCTACGTTTTCGGAAATTTACAACTAACCTAAACACAGATTCAATTACAGTCTAACACAACTTATTCATCCAAATTCCTCAGCATTTCAAAATCCCAATTAGGGTCAATTCACGGTTTATCACTACCCATTACATGCTAACCCATAATACCCATTAAACGACGATAAACCCCCCTTACCTGATTAATCCGGCAAATCTTTAAGCTCCAAGCTCTTCTCTTCTCCAACCTTCTTCCTCTTGCTCTGCCTCTTTGCCCTTTTCCTCTTTCACGATCGCTTCTCTGCTTTTCACGAAAAACCTTTTTACTCCAAATGGGCTCTTTTCCTTATTTCCAACTTATATATATTTTCCAAATAATAATAATAATAATAATCCAATAATAATAATAATAAAATTTCCAATTATTTAATTAAATTAATAAATATATTATTAACTCAATTTAAATAATTATTTTATTATTATCGGGGTGTTACAACAAGCATCTGAACCTTGAGAACATAGTTTCAACTATTTCATCATCTTCCATTTTGAATGCCTCGTACTTCTAGATTAAGGCCAAGGCCTTTGTCTTCTTGACTTGAGCATTCCCCTCATGAGTCATCCTCAGAGAATCAAGTATGGATTTGACAGAATCTCTATTTGTTATCTTCTCATACTCAGTATAAGAGATAGCATTTAGCAATATAGTTATGGCCTTATGATAATTTTTGAAATCTTTCTTTTGTTGATCAGTCATATCACTTTTTGCTATATTATTTCCTTCAGCATTAACCGGGTGAACATAGCCATCAACCACAAGATCCCAAAGATCAATATTGTAATCAAGAAAGAAACTTTCTATTCTATCTTTCCAATAATCGAATTTCTCACCATCAAAGGTTGGTGGTTTTGCACTATAGTAATCTCTTTCATTATTGTTAACAGTGTTAGTAGTGTTGGCATCAACCATTGTTTCTCACACAAAACTGGATCAATACTGAACACGGTGAAGTGTTAATAAAACTTTTATCACAATCATAACCGGAGCTTTAATACCAACTAAAGGTGTGAAAAGCACAAGAAATGGGGGTTTGAATTAGTTTTTACAAAATAAAATCTTTTTACCGACTCAAGAACGCCACTAAAAAGTTAATAACAAAGAGATGAAAACACAAGTATTTTTATTCTGGTTCG
This sequence comes from Lathyrus oleraceus, assembly GCF_024323335.1. Lineage (NCBI taxonomy): Eukaryota > Viridiplantae > Streptophyta > Magnoliopsida > Fabales > Fabaceae > Lathyrus > Lathyrus oleraceus. The sequence continues at coordinate 143,057,695 of NC_066579.1, read as the reverse complement.
CTTGAAACTCAAAGCTGCTCCAGTCCACCCGCCAAGATGATTTTTCCTTATACGTAAGGACTTAATCCACTATAATCAATAGATTACAATAATCATAAAGAATAACCTTCTTTGTCTTCTCAAGGATACGACTATACCCTTGTCTCCTTAATGACTCACAAAGAATAACCTTTTTTTTCTTCTCAAGGATTCGATTATACCCTAGTCTCCTTAAGGACTCAAACAAACAGTTTAGATAATATGTTTTGCGTATTACAAGTTTCTTCTATATAGGCAGATTTTACACAAATGATAAACAATTACTTAAAGAAAAACGGTGTACAAAAGTTGATAGCTTTTGACAAAGAAACAGACTTGTCAAAATGTTGTAGCACCGATAGATTTCTTCAAGTCTCCAAGTCTCACTTATATAGCATAAGAAGAAGACCGTTTGAGGGGAAAATGGGGAAAGCTCATATAATGGTTGTCCACTGTTGAATGGTGAAAGGAGTGATATTGTGTAATGTCCTTCACCCATAAAATCAGTGACAGGTGTGATGTATAACATATTCCTTGCCCATGAAATCAGGTAGTGGATATTTGATTTGTACTATGTACTATTTGATCACGTACCATTTGATATTATATTCAAGTTCATTGACTTCTGATGAAAATTGATGAAACATGAAACGAAGAAACATAACGTTGGATTCAAAAACTTCATAATCTTTGGTCAGAACCTTGACATCGTTAGTAGTCTGGCTTGAGATCGTCGGTATCTTCAGAATCTTCAGAGTCTTTCAGAATCTACAGTCAAAACTTTAATAACCTTAATGTCTGGCTTGAGATCTTCAGAATCTTCATCCAAGTAACACAACTTCTGAAGCTTGCCATTCTTTAGAAGCTTGGTGATCAGAGTCACGTCCAGAAGCACGAACTGAGAGAATGTTACAGCAGCAACGTAACGTCTCCTCAGAAGCTTCTCAAGAGTGAATCAGCACATAAGTAGAAAGATCATTGTAGCAACAACATTGAACATCTTTAAGAACTTCTTATGACTAGCGCATAAGCGGAATTGGAACTCATTATTCAGACACTGATGACGTTGCACGTTATATACTCAAAATCGAAATTGGTTGTTAAAACTACATAATAACAAACCATTAGGGTACCAAAATTATTCTCACACAAATACAACATTGTTATCATTAAAACTCAAGATATAGATGTAGAGCCAAATCTTGTTCTAACAGGAACGTGGCTACCTCAATTGACACTTAAGTCCCCACGTTCATACGTGGGTGATAGGTGGCTCGATCCAAGCCTAAGAGAGGGAGGTTTATGCGGTTAAGGGCTGAGTGTTGCAACTAATAGGCACATGTTGTGATTAATGGGCGGTTGGAAACCCAACTTTGGGCGGCGTGAAGTACTAGCTATGTACTTGCCCGAAACCGACGTGTCTTTCCCCCTTTGCTTTACCTTCTCTTAGGAAAAGCGAAATTATCCCAATACACAACCTCTCAAGCACGAGGTATTGTAAAAGGGAGAAGTGATTTAGTTTGGGTACTTTAGGGAGATTTTAAGTTTAGTCTCTTGGGAGAGACTTTAAGTTGAGTACCTTAAACGTAACTTTAAGTTGAGTCTGTTATGCGAGACTTTAAGTTGAGTACCTTAAACGTAACTTTAAGTTGAGTCTGTTATGCGAGACTTTAAGTTGAGTCCCTCATGAGAGACTTTAAGTTAAGTTGTTTATCTTGCTGCTTACTAAAGGATCTTCTATGTAGTATTTATATGATCCTCCAAGAGGGTTAATGGTGAGTGAGTAGATGAGGCCTAAGAATTATTTTTATATTGGCCTGATTTCTGTATTTCCCCTTGAGAGGCAAAGATCTTCTAGTGGAAGTCCAACATTGACATTGCCTCTAAGGGCGACAATGATCTTCTAATGGAAGTCTATAATTGGTATTACAGTTAAGGGTGACAAGGATCTCGTAGTAGAAGTTCAACATTGATGTTGCCTCTAAGGAAGACAATAATCTTCCAAAGGAAGTCCAAAATTTATATTGCCTTTGAGGGCGACAAGAATCTTCCAGTAGAAGTCCAACATTTATATAAACTAGTTCCGGACATACTTTATGGGAATATGATAATAAAACAATTTCAATAAAATACATACATTCTCGGACTAAGTACTTTTCACCTTATTTAAATAAAAAACATGAAATGACTAACTATAATATTATATCCAGTTAGATAAGTTCCATGTTCTATTGATCAGTCTACCATTTATAACTCCTTGAGTTTGTAAGCTCCATGCGGTAACTTTTGACATATGCGGTATGGACATTCCCAGTTATGTTGCAATTTTCCCAAGTAAGTTGGCACGAAAACTTGCTTGAGCACGAGGTCGCCCTTCTGCATTTCCCTTGGGGCCACTTTTGAATTATATCTTTTGGATGTCCTTTGTTTATCAATTAATTACCTAATATAGGAGAAATTGTGATTTCATCAATCGGGTCGACTACACATTTAAGTCCAACCTTGTTATTTTCTTTATTGAATTGTGTGGACGTGTCAATTTCGACAGGTAGCCAGTCGTCTATGTTGTATATCATTATAAATTTAGTTTATTTAGTAGTTGAATTGAGGGTGGTGTGATATGATCATAATACTTCGTGGAGCTTTTCGGCCCAGAGCCCATTGGCTTCGTCCAACTTTTTATTTATCTCGCCAAGTATTACTTTGTTCACCAACTTTGCCTACATGTTCGCCTATGGGTAGACAACTAAAATAAACTTTATATTTACTCCTAGGTCGTGATAGAAATCGACCATAGTGGACATGGCAAATTGAGTACCATTGTTTGAGATGATAACTCCCATTAAATCGAACTTGCATATGATTTTCTACCAATAGAAGTAGTGAAGCCTTTTTACTGTGATCTTGGAGACGACTTTAGCTTCTATCAATTTTGTGAAATAATCTACTCCTACGATCAGGAATTTAAGTTGGCCATGTGCTAGTGGGAAAGATCCTAAGATGTCCACTCCCCGTTGGTAAAATGGTCATGACAAAGTGGCAGAATGAAAGATATTAATTAACACATGATGTAGATTGGCATGCGTTTGGAACTTGTCACATTTCGTGATGAACTATGCACTATCATTCATTAAAATTAGCTAATAATAACCCACCCTAAGAAATGCTCACCATCCAATGTGACTACCATATGATCCTTGGTGGACCACTGTAAGGACCAGTGGGATTTCATTTTCCCTTAGAAATCTTAGCATGAGGGAGGCCCTTCCCCTTTTTTAAGCTTTCCAAACTTTATGGTATACTTTTTTTGCATGTTTTAGAACCTTTTTTACTTCTATATCGTCTTGAGGGAAGTTTATATGACAATAGATAGTGTATTATGGCTGCCATCCTACTGGTGGAATGGACGACCTTAGAGTGATGGCCTCGTTCGCCTTAACATTTAGGGTATATAGACTTTCTTGAATTATAGTACGGTTATGTCCATCTCTTTCTGTGCTGGCGAGCATGGAGAGAAGGTCATCCCTATAGTTTTGTTCCATGAGCATGTATGTTACCTCAAAGGCTTTAAAACATTAAGATAATTCACACACCTTTTTCAAATATATGATAAGTTAGGTATATTTCGTCTTATGTTCCCTAGTGAGTTGATTATCCACCAATTGTGAGCTACTTATAGCTTTTAGGCTTGGAACGCTCATTTTATGGGCAAAGACCATACCAGCGATGAGGGTTTCATATTCAGCTTGATTGTTACTGGTCTTGAACTGAAACCTCAAGGATTGGTTGATTAAGAGGTCATGAGATCCCTCTAGTACTATTATAGTTCCACTTCCTTTCAGGTTCGAGGCGTATTCCATAGATAGTATACATATGTGAGGGTCTCCTCACCTACTGCAAAACTAAACTATTACATAAAATCATCCAGCACTGGTAATTTAATACTTCCATTGGGTATATATTGGATATCTTACTCAGATAAATTAACTTCCCGGGATACCATCCTTTATATAAGATATGGTTTCATCAAAACTTGTCGAATTAGGTAGTTGGTTTTCACCATGACCCCGTGCCCTTGAAAGTAAGGTATGAGCTTTCCTACAATTATCACGATAGAAAAGGCAGGCCTCTCAATCTTCTGATACTTGGACTTAGCTCCCTTGAACACCTTGGCCACTAAGTAGACAAGTTGCTCAACTTTGTTTTTCTCCTAGAAAAGCACATGGGTCATTGCATGGTCAGTAACAAATAGATGTAGATATAGAGGCACGAATGCCATTGGGCATATCTATATGGGTGGCGATGTCAAAAAGGCCTATAAGTTAGAAAATCCTTCCTCACACTTGTTTGTACATTAGAACTTCTCCTTCTTCTTCAAAGTGGAAAATAAATGGAATGCCTTATTACTTGCACGTGAAAGAAAATGGGCTAGACCAACTAAGCACCTGGTTAGTTGTTGAACCTCTTTAATACTATATGATCTCCTCGTGTTTATGATGCCTTGACACTTATCTGGATTTGCCTTTATCCATCTCTTGGTTAACATAAATCCCAAGAATTACCTGATTGAATGTCAAAAGAGAATTTGACGGGATTTAAACGAATTTTATACCTAATGATTAACTCCAGGATGTCTTCCAGATCTGTGATGTGGCTTTCATATTTTGATATCTTCACAATCATATCATCGATGAAAACTTCCAAGTTACGCTCTATCTATTTTGAAAATACGACATACATACGCCTTTTATGGGTGGCTCTCATGTTCTTTATTCTAAAAGGCATGACATTATAGTAGTAGTTGCCATGGTTGGACATGAATGATGTGTTAGGTGTGAATATAAAAGTAGAAAAACAATCTAGAAGGGGGTGAATAGACCCTTGTAAAAAAATCAACCGTTTTTTCAAAAAAGTTATCAGAGAGTTTTCAAAAGATGTGAGCAGAAGGTTTGATGCAAACGTATGAAAATTATACTTTTTGAAACTTGATCACGTTAACACTAAATTGATTCACAAGCACCAAAGATGATTATTATAATACACAAGGTATTCAATTGATTAGGTTGTATAATCCACGAGGTGCGTTTATACAACGATTCAATATAGTGAATTCTAACCTCAATTATTTCTCAGAATTTTAATCACAAATTCAGCTCGATAAGGCATCCAATTCTAACAAAACTTAAGCTTACGTAATAAATCGCTACCAATTGAATAAACGATAAACTACACTAGAGTTGAAATGCCTAAGCATGCAAATACTATGAAAATTAAATGCAAGAGTGAGTGAGAGAGAGAGAGAGAAAGATGACACTGAGATTTCCAGTGCTTCGGAGTTCGTCCTCGCTTTGCCTACGTGCACTCTAAAATGGTTTCCTATTGGAACATACATTGTTCCTTTTTATTTGACAAATATTTGCAAGATTTCATACAAACACCAATCCACAATAATTTTGTGAATAATAAAATCTCCTATCTGGATTTTGACTTGTATATAGCATAATGCCAAAGCTCTTCTACGTAATCTTTACCCGATTAATGCTTCTTGAGTCTTCCAATATCCCCAATCTTCTCTAATTTTTTGTGTGTAACAATCAACTCCTTGATCCTACTGATTCCTTGAGCGATGAATGATTCGAAGATTTGCGAAGAACTTTGCCTTATCCGTAGCCTTCCACATAGTCACTACTAAGGAATCTGGAGATAAGAACCTACTTCTTTTCAATGGAATTTTTCGGCACCATTAACAATCACCTAAATCTTGCAAAACTACATGGAAATCTCAACCAAATCTTCAAGAACGGTTAGTTTCAAGAACGTGCCTCATTCAATCATTACAAATCTCTCATTATCAAGATGTGAAATGGTGACAAAAAGTTTTATATGTGCTTGAGATAAATCACGAAAAATGGTTGAAAAAGTCAATTAGATTCAAATCAAGAGCATTTTATGATTTGAATCAAATGAACAAGTGAAGTGGAATAAAATAAAAACAGAGTTTTAACCCAATTTTTAGTTGATTCGAATCAAAGAACTTGTGATTAGAATCATGTGTTAAATTTGATTTGAATCAGACAAGTTGAGCTAACTGAAAAATGTGGGAAAATTGCATGATTCGAATCAGGTGTATGGTTTGATTCGAATCAATTATGGCAGAAGCCCAAAAAATCATTGGGTTTGACCCTTAAAATTAGAGCCCATATTTTTAGGACTTTTTTAGCCTTGTCATAAAAATCTTGCTACCCATTAGAGATAACATGTATAGGTTGTGGGAAGTCCGTTACGCCCGTAAAGCTATAAATTTTAAAAACATTATATTAATACTTATATTGTCTTACTCCAGAACAATACATTGATTTTTATCACCTCACTAAATTTTATCTCTATTATATTCCCTCTTTCTCTTGTAAATTTTATACATTAATATAATCAATATTCTTTCCTCGTATTCTGTTAGTTTCTCTTATGTTAAATATTCGAGTATTATTTTATACAATTTAGACACATATAGTATTTGTAAAAGATGATATAGTACTTAAAAATATATTATGTTTAAAAAAATATATTTTTAAATTTCACTTATAATAAATATTTCGAGATTTTAATTTTAATTTTTTTATTAAAATAAAGCATGTTTAGGGTCAGGTAGCTCGAAGCCCATCTAGGGCCGGACTCGGGTAATAATTTTCAAGCCCATATTACAATAGGGCTTTTTTGGCCCAGTCCTAAAAAGCTCGAGACCCACCAGGGCCAACTCGTTTAGGGTTGGGTAGCCCATTTTGACAGCTCTAGCAGAGGTAACCCAGAGTGTGAAGATTCGAATCATGTGTAAATTGTGATTCGAATCAAATTATTTTGAATTTTTTTAGTTTGCCTCTGTCCAAAATGATTCGAATTAAGATTTGTGCCTGATTCAAATCAAACACCCAAAATTCCAATTTTTCAAGATTTTCAAAAGAATTTGAGATTTTTCTTTCCACCTAACTTGAATCAAATCCATATATAGTTATTATTCCACTGACTCATTTTAATTTATTAAATGCATCATGATCAATTTCAAACCTAACCAATGGTTTATGCATGCTAGACATGAATCATTTTAAAAACTTGACCCCGAGAGGTGCAATCATGAAGGAGACTCAATAATTGGAAGTAAATCAAAATAAAAGCGATAAGACAAACAACAAAATAATCGTATTGGGGGTTCTCCCCCTAAATGTATTAGGGAGATGCAACTATATTCTCCCCATTTTTGATACTTGGCAAGCTTTCTCTTGGATTTGAGTCGATTAAGTAAAACACAAAAAACGTTTAGGCTCCCCCTAAAAAGTTGCACACAAACCATAACATAAAACGCATAAAATAATTCTAGACTCATTACAACATCTCCCCTTTGATAATATCAAAAAGAGATATATCAAAATGCGTCTAAAAACCAAACAAACAACCACCAATAAATAATTCCAAATGAACAAATGAGCCAAATAGATAATAAGTATATACAACAACAAAGATTTCATATTGAACAAGAAGATAGACACGCCATAAGCAAAAAATTCAAATAGACATGCAACACCAACATTCAACCACAAAAAATTAAGTGATTAAAACTTGTATGTTAAGAAATGCATTAACAATCATAAATAGTGCATGAACAAGTATATAAATACTCTAATGCACATAATTAGCAACATACATTTAAAAAAGATTTAAATGTAAATAAGAATAATCACAAACATGAGTTATAGATTAATGAGTAAGGTAAGAAGGAAACAAGTAAACCAACGCACAACTTTAGAGCCAACACATACGATGATATAAATTGGATACAAGAGTTATAGAGACATACCAGTATGATTTTCTATAAGATAGTGTTAGTGAAAACAAAATATATAACAAATGAAACTAAACAAAATCCTCATTCTATTTAAGGCATGAAGAGTTTAAGACTCCCAAATCCCTTAAAATCTTGTGGAAGGGATCTAATGACAATGGTTTTTTTAAATGTCAATAAACTGACTTTTAGTGTCAACGTACTAAAAAACAACATCCCATTTCCACATGATCTCTAAGAAAATGGTGTTGAATCTCAATGTGTTTGGTCTGTGAATGAAGTACCATATTCTTAGTAAGGCTTATTACACTAGTTCTATCGCACTTAATCAGAACGCAACCAAGTTTTAAATCATAGTTTAGTAATTGTTGCTTTATCCCTAAAATTTGTGCACAACAACTACCAATAACTACATATTCAACCTCGACGATAGTAAGAGCGACATTGTGTTGCTTTTTACTATGCAAAGAAACTAAATAACTTCTAAATAAGTGACATGTATCACTAGTACTTTTCATATCTAGCTTACACCCCGTGAAATCAGAATCAGGATACCTACTAAGGTACAAGCACTACCTTTAGGATACCAAATACCGTGATGGGAGGTTTCGTTAAGATACCTCAAAATATGTTTTACGATCTTAAAGTTGGAATCCTATTATGATGTTTGATATCTAGCACACATGCACACGATAAACATGATATCTGACCTATTTATTGTTAAATAAAATAAGGATCTGATTATACCTCTATACCTGGTTACGTCTGAAATTCTGGTATCAGATATGAGATGTCGAAGGTAATGTCACGAAACTAATATTTGAACAATAATAACAGGATAAAAGATAAAGAACAGTAATGCAAGAGACACAAGCAATTGTTAACCCAGTTTGGTGCAAACTCACCTACGTCTAGGGGCTACCAAGCCAGGAAGGAAATCCACTAAACAGAATTAGTTCAAAGACTCTCAGTAAACAACTTCAAGTTACAGTCTTTTCACCTAATCTCTACCCGTGTGAGTTCTACCTAAGAACTCTTAGATATGAGATCCTTCTCACTCCCCCTCAATCACAGCAGTGATATAAAACAAGAATTACAATGAAAAGAAGACACTCTTCAAAGACACATACTTGATCTTGCTTAAAAGCTTCAATCAAGTAAACACACACTCATGCTTCAAAGCTTAGAGTGGAGAAATTACAACTCAAAAGTCAGTCCAATTCAATCATCTATGGATGAATGAATGGCTCACAATACACACGACCACACAAGACTAAAACCCTTAATCTCTCTTAATATTTCGTTCGTTATTTCTTGTGTGTAAAACCAGGTTTTCCATGCCCTATTTATAGAATCGTTTGGCTGGGCTTGGACATCATAAAACCCTAAAACTATTTTCCATTCATATCTTCTCATGACAGCTGATTATATCTCGTTAGAAAATAAGTCAATCTGGTTGTAATTACTGATTGAGGGCGTGTTCAATCATTACATCAATCACACATAGATTAGCATAAAAAATGCAATCACATAATACATAACATTAAGACTGAATATTCTGTATACAAATGTCATGACATCGGGTCTGACATCTCAGTAAAATCCTGTATATCCATATTTTAAACACCCTGCAGGTACATGTTATCTTATGTCAAGACAACACTTGTGACAACTTGTGAACACTCTAGGTTTTACCAAAATTGCTGCCAACACATAGAACCAACAAACTCCCCCTTTGGCAAATTTTGGCTAAAACATACATCATACCATTTGTTCACAAGAGTAAAAAAAACATATCAGCAGTTTAGCAGCAGAAGTAGTAAAACACACATTTACTAGCTATAATAGCAACTAGTAAACACATATTAAACACATATGTGCTTCTTCTCCCCCTTAGTTTGTTCAACACATGCATCTCCTTCAACAACACCTGTAACATACACCACCCCATCTGACAACATCCTTTTCAACATCATTTGTCATCTGTTTATAGCATAGTTACTTTAGCTATAGCTCCTTTAGCTACTTCTCCCCCTTTTTAGCCAAAAGAGACCAATGAGACAAAATAAATGTCTATTAGTCAAAGAAAATGTCACATAGAATGTCAAAACATATTGTTAGGTGTTACAGAACCACAAATATACACAGCTTAACAAGCTGAGATAAAAAGAATCTAGAGAAATCACAAAGAACCCAAGAAATATATCAAGGCATCAAAACATGACTGCCAAAAAAAAATCAGAACATCCAGAACAATACATCATCATAAAAGTGGGGAGCAATCTTCAACAACACTCAGTCAGAGGAACTAGCATCTTCATCAGCTTCAGAACCAGAACTGCGACTTGATTTATCTTGAGATTCAGACCTCTCACTAGAGGTTTGGGCTTCTGTTTCCTTGGCGTGTCCAACATTATCTCTATCACCTTGCTTTAAGCTTTCTATCAGAGCCTCCAAAGCTTCTTTCTTGGCTTTAGCCACCCTTATCCCAGTCTCCAATTCCTTACAAGTCTCTTTCAATTCAGCAATCAGTCCACCTTGAGAGGTTGGCTTCTTCACAGCAGATGTCATGACAATGTCATTGACATGAATGCCTTCAAATAATTTGTAATAAACTGACAGGGGAGGTTTTCTTCTACTAGGAATATCACTTGTGCTCAGAATTCCAGGTTGCTGACTCAGGATTATCCCACAAATCATTGTGGGAAAAGCTATGGGCAGCTTCACTGCATTTGTAGAAGCATGTTTGACAATTTGTTCAAACATGAATCTACCATAATCAAAATTAAGCTTGGTTCCAACAACAAATATGAACCTTCCAAGAGCATTTGAGATTATAGAGATGTGATTGGTTGGTACTCAGTTTGCTTACCCTATCTTGTGCAAGATAGCATATTTCACAGTTAGCTTTCCAGCAGGGAGATGCTTCTTGTTAGGCCACTCCTTGACCTGTCTAGCAGTTATATCCCTACAGACCATGTTGTCTATGGCTTCTAGTTCACAAGCACCTTCTGTTCCTCTTCCTAGGAACCTATTAATCACAGTTGGAGAAAAATTTATACACTTCCCTCTAACAAATACCTTACAAAACTCTTTATTGTTCTTATTAGTAATGTCCTCAGGGATGTTCACCACAAATTCTTTAACCAGACCTTCAAAACACTGAGATAGCCCAGTAACAGTTTTCATTAATCCAACAGATTTAATCAGGTCCATGACCTCTTTAGCCTCCACAGCATCCTTGCCCAGTTCTCTTTCCACAGCCACTCTCCTTTGGATTACAAACTTCCATTTTGCTGCTCCATCTTCAAGATGGAAGGAAATATTATCCAAGTGAACAACAACAACTTTTGCAGGGGATTTTCTAACAGTTGACTTTTTGACAGGAGAGATGTCAGGGACGTCGTCTTTAACATCTTCATCTGAGTCAGAACTTTCTCTTACTTTTCTCTTCTTTACCTCCACTTTACTCCAAGACTTTGAGGGGACTACATCAGTAGCCTTCTTAGCAGTTTTGGCTGTCATCATCTCAGCCATAGACTTACCCTTTCTGGTCTTCATCCTCTTAGAAACACTTGGCTTCAAGTGATGAAGCAAGCTATCATCTTCATCATCCGAGCTCTCATCTTCTAGGTCAATCACCTTCTTAGCAGAGTCATGCTTCTTAGACTGAGAAGCATCTACAGATTTCTTACTAGGTAAGGTTTGCCCTAAAGAGCATAATCCTTCAGCAGCTATATCTTTTTCAGACCTAGATCACTCATCATCTTTCTCATTGAGAGGTCCAACCTCAGGAGAGGGGTCCCTTCTCGATAGAGGATTAGAAACTCCCTTTATAGAGTGTCCTTCATTAAGGATCCTCGTGACAAGATTTCTAATGACACGATCACTATGATGCATGCCATCCTTAGAGTTAGGGGTATTAGAACTGTTACCTTGAGTATGGCCTGCGGTGGAAGATGAACCAAGAGCATCGCCTGGGATGACTGACAGGGGAATCACTTCCAAAATGTCTTCATTAAAAAAGTCCATATGGTGCGTTCTAGCTTTGTGCGCAGGTGTCATACGGTGAACTGACTTTGTGTGTTTTTGCTTTGGAAAGCAAATGTCGCGGTTAGCAAGAGTCGCCACCGACTTTTCTTTTATCCAATAATGAAAGGTGGAAAAGAACAGGAAAGACCTTAATTAGATTTTGGGTTCGGGAGGTACATTATACAAAGGGAAGGTGTTAGCACCCTTTGTATCCATGGTTATCCATGGGCTCTTAATTACTTGATCACTTATGTTTGTCTGGAAAAAGTGTTTGTGAATTGCTTAAAAATGTTTTGAAAAGAGAGTTTAACTTTGTAATGATTCTTGTACGAATGTATACAAAGTATTTATCTCGTTTGATTTTGAAAACGGTTTAGAAAAATATAACTTGGTAATGATTCTAGTATGAATGTATACCAAGTGGTGATTTTCTAGTAGATATTTTGCAAAGTGTGAGGTATGAAAAGTATGTTGAGTTGTGATTCAGCATTTAAGAGTTATACCTACCCAAGGTCTTTATGGGCATTTCCTATCCTTATGAGGGTAAAACTGTCCTTACTATTGAGAAGTAAGTAGTCTTGTCCTTTTGGATTTAAGGGTCATCGTAGGGCCATCGATTGGTCATTGAAGGCAACAGTTGTAAGGATACCTTAGCATTCGAAGGGACACTCATCATTTAACCGTACGTTACACCGAAGGGTCATCGAGGGACAAAATCATATATTCGAAGGCAACATCCGAGGGACTATGATTTATTTTATGATGATTTAATCGAAGGGTCTTGGCTAAGTATATCCCCACATTCGCGGGACATAACCGTTATACCGTAATACCGTAGGGCAACAAAGAGAGGTCCAAGATCACATATTCAAAGGCCATATTTTACAATCAATTAGGTAATTAGGATGAATCTCCACAATGAAATCAATACATTAAAATCAGCTAGGTAATTTAGGGTGGGTCTCCACATTAAAATTAATACATTGAGATCAGTTAAGTGATTTAGGGTGAATCTCCACAAGGGTATCCCACAAATAAAGTGGAATACCTACCAAGCTATCTTTTCCGGGGATATGTGAACCTTTACAAAACTCAGCAAACATGTCAGAATACCAAATCAGGGTGCAATCGAGAATTACACCACAAAAGAAATCACAACAGTAATAGGATCAGATAAACAATGCATGGCTATGATAAAACATGTCCGATGGGCAAAAAAAATCAGAACAGAAAATTCAGCTACTGTCACGTTCGCTCCTGCTTCGCCTAGCGAAGGCTTAGCGAATACTCGCTGCATGCTCGCTTAGCGATGTGCTAGCGAGCGGCTGCGGATTCCGGTTTTGGTAACAGTACAATTTCAGCCAATTTTATGCCTTATGGCTTTCATTACAGCAATTACATGGTTAATCATTTAATGTATTCAGATACATACTAAAATTCACATGCCAAACTTAAGATATTTTCATAAATTTAATCATAATGGCATATGCAAATTAAGAACATAAGGCGGTAATAGCGATGCAAACCTGTTTGCAAATTGAATTGCGACCTTGGATTGGCAAATCGGATTGAATTGGGCAGAGGTAACCTTGATGCCGCTGAGTTCCTTTAGGGTTTGCCTCCAGGGTTTGCCGTTTGTGAGCGTTAGGGTTTGCTTGCTAGGGTTCTCCTTTCTCCGTTTTCCTCCTCCTTCTGAATGAAGTCCTTGGTATTTATAATAGTTTTTGTGACCTAATGGGCTCAGAATGAAGCCCAGCATTTTCTGGTATTCGCAAGCTTCGTTAGGCGAAGGATTTGCTCGCCTAGCGAGCATGCCAGTTTGGGCCATTTTCTGGATTTTTGCCATCTATGAGCTGGGCTTTTGTTCCTTTAAGGTCAGTGCCTTGCAGACTAAGTTGGAGTGTTTCGAGAAATGTTTTGCAAGATTAATGGGCAAATTTTGGGGTATGACAGCTGCCCCTGTTCAATATTCTTGAACCGAGAGAGTTAGAATGGTATGTGTCATACGGTGAACTGACTTGGGGTGTTTTGCTTTTTATCGCAATGTCGCGGATAGCAAGAGTCGCCACCGACTTTTCTTTTATCCAATAAGGAAAGGTGGAAAAGAACAGGAAAGACCTCAATAGATTTTGGGTTCGGGAGGTACATTATACAAAGGGAAGGTGTTAGCATCCTTTGTATCCATGGTTATCCATGGGCTCTTAATTGCTGGATCACTTATATTTTTGTCTGAAAAGTGTTGGTGAATTGTTTAAAAATGTTTCGAAAAGAGAGTTTAACTTTGTAATGATTCTCGTATGAATGTATACAAAGTATTTATCTCGTTTGATTTTGAAAAAAAAACCGTTTAGAAAAATGTAACTTGGTAATGATTCTAGTATGAATGTATACCAAGTGGTGATTTTCTAGGACTTGCAAGGTGTGAGGGGTGGAAAATGTTTTAGGTTATGATCCAGTAATTGAGAGTTATACCTTCCTAAGGTCGTTATGGGCATTTCCTATCCTTATGAGGGTAAAACTGTCCTTACTATTGAGAAGTAAGTAGTTTTATCCTTTGGATGTAAAAGGGTCATCGTAGGGTCATCGATAGGTCATTGAAGGCAACAGTTGTAAGGATACCTTAGCATTCGAAGGGACGATCATCATTTAACCGTAGGCTACACCGAAGGGTCATCGAGGGACAAAATCGTATTTTTGAAGGCAACATCCGAGGGACCATGATTTATTTTATGATGATTTAACCGAAGGGCCGTTGCTAAGTGTATCCCTACATTCGCGGGACATGACCGTTATACCGTAATACCGTAGGGCAAAAGAGAGGTCCAAGATCACATATTTAGAGGCCATGTTTTAAAGTTAATTAGGTAATTAGGGTGAATCTCCACATTAAAATCAATACATTTAAAAATAATACATTGAAATTAATACATTAAAATTAATTAAGCAATTTAGGGCAGCTCTTCACAAGGGTATCCCACAAATAAAGTGGAAGACCTAAACAACAATCTTTTCCTGGGGTGTGTGAACCTTTGCAACATTCAGCAAACGGGTTAGAATACCAAATCAGGGTGCAATCGAGGATTACACCGCAAAAGAAATCACAACAGTAATATGATCAGATAAACAGTGCCTGGCTATGATAAAACATGAATGAAAAATCAGAATAGAAAAGTCGGCTACTGTCAGGTTCGCGCCTGCCTCGCCTAGCGAAGGCTTAGCGAATACTCGCTTCATGCTCGCTTAGCGACATGCTAGCGAGCGACTGCGGATTCTGGTTTTGATATCAGTACAATTTCAACCAATTTTATGCCTTATGGCTTTCATTACAGCAATTATATGGTTAATCATTTAAGGTATTCAAGTGCACACTACAATTCACATGACAAACTTAAGATATTTTCATAAATTTAATCATAATGCCATATGCAAATTAAGAACATAAGGTAGTAATAGCAATGCCAACCTGTTTGTAATCGAATTGTAACCTTGAATTGGCCGACCGGATCGAATTGAGCGGAAGTGACCTTGCTGCCGCCGGCTTTTCCTTCAGGGTTTCTCGGAATTCTCAGGGTTAGCCTCCAGGGTTTTCCGTCTGTGAGCGCGAGGGTTTGCTTGCTAGGGTTCTCCTTTCGTCCTTTTTCGTTCTCCTTTTCATTACTGAAGTGCTGGTATTTATAATGCTCTTTTTTGTGACCTAATGGGCTCAGAATGAAGCCCGGAATTTTCTGTTGTCTGTCAGCTTCGCTAGGCGAGCTGGTAGCGAACGTGTAGCGAACGTTCGCTAGGCGAGCGTGTAGCGAACGTTCGCTAGGCGAGCGTGTAGCGAACGTGTAGCGAACAGGCCAGTTTGGGCCATTTTCTGGATTGGGCCATTCGTGAGCTGGGCCTTCGTTCCTTTAAGATCAGTGTCATAAAAATGAGTCGGAGTGCCCTGAAAAATGTCTTAAAATATTAATGGGCAAATTTTGGGGTATGACAGCTGCCCTTGTTCAATATTCTTGAACCGAGAGAGTCAGAATGGTATGTACGCCATTCGTGGTCTGGAGGTGGAAGATTATTGAACACTTAGAACGCCCCAAAAATTTGCACTTGTCAATTAGTTAGTCTTGACGGAGATGGGCTTAAAGATGCCATCTAGGAAGTTTGATGATGAGAGCTTCAGAGTGCGTCGTACGTTAGAAGATATCTGAAGTCATGGGTGTCACTGGGTCATACGCCAGACCGTATAGTGAGTCATTCATTAGGCCGTCGACTTCACTGGGGAGTTAGAATGGGTCATACGCCGCTGGGGATAACAGATCAGAATGGATCATACGCTAGATCGTATCTGAGTTGCAGAATGGTCCGTCTGTTAGGCTGTATCTGACGAAAAGTAGTCGTACGCTAGACTACACCTCGGGATGTACCGTACGCTAGGTAGTATCTGAGGAATGAAGATCCGAATGGGTCGTACGCTAGACCGTGTTGTTGGAGGAGTAATATGTTGTGCCGAATCAAAATGAGATAAGAATCCGAATGAGTCATACACTGCTGAGGATAAAGGATCAGAATGGATCGTACGCTAGATCGTATCTGAGTTGCAGAACGAGCCGTCCGTTAGGCTGTATCGTTACTGGGGGTGAAGGATCAGAATGGATCGTATGCTAGATCGTATCTGAGTTGTAGACTGAGCCGTCCGTTAGGCTGTACCTGGTGATGAAGGGGGGTAGTCATACGCCAGACTACACTTCAGAATATACCGTACGCTAGGTAGCATTTGAGGGGATGAACATCCAAGCGGGTCTTAAGCTAGACCGTCTCTGAGTAGCAGAACGAGCCGTCCGTTAGGCTGTATCTGATAATAAAGGGGTAGTCATACGCCAGACTACACTTCAGAATGTACCGTACGCTAGGTAGCATCCGAGGCCTTGAAGGTCCAAATGGGTCGTATGCTGGACCGTATTGGAGTTGTTGAAGGTCGGAATGGATCGTACGTTAGATCGCATCTGAGTTGAAAGAGTCATATGTTGAGCTGAATCAGAATGAACCGTATGCTAGGTTATATCTGATAGTATTTGTATATGTTGTATTTGCAATAAATGTCTGGGATGGGCTTATAGATGCCATCGTTAGGAGGATGTCAGAATGAATGTTGACATGGAGTATATCTGAAAGATGTAGTTGAATCCTGAACGTAATTGATGAGGATGTCCGTCTGAATGGACCTTTGTTTTGACTGTATCAGGGGAATAATTAACCTGAAAAATAAAGTTAGCTTCATGCCATGTCATGATGCATGAGATGTTTTATGCTTTCAAAAATAACTACGAACGATGTATGCATGCGTATGCTGTGAAATGATGTAATGAATGAATTATGCATCTGAAAAGTTCTTCCTGAGGACTCTACTGGGGAAAATAAATCTCAATCTTCTGGTTGGGAGATACTGGTATCGATGACCCTTTCTTAGCCGGGGATGCTTGATTTCTGTCTGATGGTAGAAATGTTCAACAGAAGCCTGGCTGGGGGTGGAAGAGATGACCCATTTGTCTAGTAATGCCACTCTCTTCTGGAATGACTGGCTTTGCTGGGGGATAGGATTAGCAACGGATTCATTGGAAAGCATGATTAGACCTTCTCCTCGATCCTGAAGCCTAGTAGTAATCGCTATTTCTATTTTATGCACGCATTTTTGGTAAACATCGATCATATCCAAATACATATATTGATTCGAATTAAATCAATGGACGTTCATGCAAACAAAACAGAGAAAGTAAAACAAGAGCATTTTTTTTTAAACTAAAAGTATATTGATTTCGAAAGAGGGCCTATAAACAGGCAATTTGTGTACAAGGAGACAAAAATCCTAGTAAGAGGAAATTGTCAAGAAAACAAAGAGAAAGCTATGCCGAAAACGTCCTATTGACTTTAATTCCACTACTGCCATTATGTCTTCAAGCCTCTCATCTCCTGCTGTCGGATAGAAGTGATTAGCTTGTTCAGTCCTTTGAACTTGGATGAAGCTGTCTGAGAACGGGACATAGTCATACGCTTTAATCCCTAATTTTTGCCTGGACCGCCTTTTCAGGTTTTCAATCCACCAGGATACCCCTTTTTGCCCAAGCCGCCTTTTCAGGTTTTCGACTTGTCGGGTGCACATTTTTTTATGTTTATCCCTAAATTTTGCCCGAACCCTTTTGGTTCGCCGGGATGCCCTTACTTTTGCCTAGATACGTCGACCTAGCGGGTCTCTTTTATGCGTAGTATTTTTTGACTATGTCTGCGTTCACGGGATGCGGGAAGTCTTCGCCATCCATCGTAGCAAGTATCATGGCTCCACCGGAGAATACCTTCTTAACTACAAATGGCCCTTCGTATGTGGGAGTCCATTTGCCCCTGGGATCACCTTGTGGTAGAATGATACGCTTTATTACCAAGTCGCCAATTTGATACACCTGTCTCTTGACTCTTTTGTTAAATGCCTGGGTCATGCGTTTCTGATATATCTGCCCATGACAAACAGTCGCAAGTCTCTTCTCATCAATCAAGTTTATCTGATCGAGTCGAGTCTGAATCCATTCATCTTCATCTAGGCCCGCCTCTTTCATGATTCTTAGAGAGGGAATCTGAACTTCCACTGGTAAAACGGCTTCTATTCCGTAGACTAAAGAGAAAGGAGTTGCCCCTGTCGAGGTGCATACTGAAGTGCGATAACCATGAAGAGCAAATGGTAACATCTCATGCCAGTCTTTGTACGTTATCGTCATCTTTTGTATGATCTTCTTGATATTCTTATTAGCGGCTTCTACAGCGCCATTCATCTTCGGTCGGTACGGAGAAGAGTTATGGTGTTTTACGTTGAACTGCGTGCAGAGTTCAGTAATCATCTTGTTGTTCAAATTAGTACCATTGTCGGTGATAATCCTTTCAGGGATACCATACCGACAAATAAGACTATTCTTGATGAACCGTGCCACCACATTCTTGGTGACAGAAGCAAATGAGGCGGCCTCTACCCACTTTGTAAAGTAATCAATAGCGACAAGGATGAAGCGATGTCCATTAGAAGCAGTAGGTTTAATCTCCCCAATCATATCAATTCCCCACATTGCAAAGGGCCAAGGTGCGGTCAACACGTTCAATGGAGCAGGAGGTGTATGTACTTTATCCGCATATATCTGGCACTTGTGACAGGTTCTGGAGTGATGATGGCAATCAGCTTCCATGGTAGACCAATAATACCCTGATCTCAGAATCTTCTTGGCCATCGTATGTCCACTAGAATGAGTCCCGAAAATACCGTCGTGCATATCTTCCATAATCTCTTCTGCTTCCTTTTTATCCATACAGCGAAGCAAAGTTGAGTCATGATTACGTTTGTATAATACTCCATTACTAAAAAAGAATTTAGCAGAGAACTTCCTCAGGAATTTTCTATCATTGATAGATGCCCCCTCAGGGTACTCCTGAGTTTCTAAATATCTTTTTACTTCGTGGAACCAAGGTTTTTCCCGTACTCCCTCGGTGTTAAGTTCATAACAGTATGCCGGTTCATCTAGTCGCTCAATGGTGATCCTGGGAGCTTCATTGTCCCATCTGACTCTGAACATAGATGACATGGTAGCTAATGCGTCTACCAACTGATTCTCTTCTCGTGGGATATGTTCGAATGTTATCTCTTCAAAGTATGGGATTAATGTCATCACCCGTTCTCGGTAAGGGATGAGATTCGGATGCTTAGTGTCCCATTCTCCTTTGATCTGACTGATTACTAATGCTGAGTCTCCGTACACACTCAAAAACTTGGCCCGCCGGTCTATAGCAGCCTTGAGTCCCAAAATACATGCTTCATACTCAGCCATATTATTGGTACAATGAAAACATAGTCTAGCAGTGAAAGGCGTATGGTAACCCTCGGGAGAAATGATTACCACACCAACACCATTGCCCAATGCATTAGAAGACCCATCGAAAACCATAGTCCATCGGGATCCTAGTTCGGGTCCTTCCTCCGGTCCAGGTTCTTCATAATCAGTAACAAGCATGACATCCTCATCTGGGAACTCAAAGTTCATAGATTGGTAATCATCCATTGCTTGATGAGCCAAATGATCGGCTAGCACACTTCCTTTGATTGCTTTCTGGGTAGTATACTGGATGTCGTACTCTGTTAGAATCATCTGCCATCTTGCTATTCTTCCGGAGAGAGCGGGTTTCTCAAATATGTATTTGATAGGATCCATCTTAGAAATCAATAAAGTGGTATGATTCAACATGTATTGTCTCAGTCGGCGAGCAGCCCAGGCCAAAGCACAGCAAGTTTTCTCGAGCAGTGAGTATCTTATTTCACAGTCGGTAAACTTTTTGCTAAGGTAGTATATGGCATGCTCTTTTCGGCCAGACTCGTCATGTTGTCCCAACACGCACCCCATTGAATTTTCTAACACGGTCAAATACATGATTAAAGGTCTTCCTTCAACTGGTGGCATCAGAATGGGAGGTTTTTGAAGATACTCCTTGATTTTGTCGAAAGCTTCTTGACATTCATCATTCCATCTCATCTCTTGATTTTTCCTCAGTAGTTTGAAGAGGGGTTTGCAGGTGGCGGTCAAATGGGAGATAAATCGGGCAATGTAATTCAAGCGTCCCAAGAAACCTCTGACTTCTTTATCTGTACTGGGAACTGGCATTTCTTGAATAGCTCTCACCTTGGCCGGGTCAACCTCAATCCCTTTACCACTGACAATAAAGCCCAGGAGTTTGCCGGACCTTACCCCAAAGGTGCATTTGTTCGGGTTCAACCTCAACTTGTATTTCTTCAACCTCTCGAACAGTTTGTATAAATGATCGAGATGTTCCTCCTCAGTATGAGATCTGGCTATCATGTCATCCACATATACTTCTATTTCATGATGGATCATATCATGGAACAAAACCACCATAGCACGCTGGTACGTTGCCCCTGCATTCTTTAAACCAAATGGCATTACTTTATAACAGAACGTGCCCCATTGCGTCACAAACGTAGTTTTCTCCATGTCCTCAGGCGCCATCTTAATATGGTTGTAACCTGAGAATCCATCCATGAATGAGAACACCTTGTGTTGAGCGGTGTTATCTACCAGAACATCAATGTGCGGGAGTGGAAAGTCATCCTTGGGACTCGCTTTATTCAGGTCTCGGTAATCTACACACATTCGCACCTTACCATCCTTGTTTGGCACTGGTACCACATTAGCAACCCATTGAGGATAAGAAGTAACAGCCAGAAAACCTGCATCAAATTGTTTCATCACCTCGGCTTTGATTTTCTCAGACATTTCAGGACGCATGCGACGAACCTTTTGTTTAACAGGACGACATTCTTCCCTCGTTGGCAGTCGATGCACTACTATATCGGTATCCAGTCCTGGCATGTCTTCATAAGACCAAGCAAAAATCTCTACATAGTCATGCAACATCTGAATCAACCTTCTCTTGACACTGTTTTCCAAGCCTGCTCCTATTTTGACTTCTTTCTTGTTTACTTCAGTACCCAGATTCACAGTCTCAACTGACTCCTCGTGTGGCTGTATAGTCCTTTCTTCCTGCAGTAACAGTCTGGCAAGTTCTCCAGGTACTTCACAATCTTCCTCACTTCCATCCTCGGCTTGGTAGATCGGATTTTCAAAGTCATAATGAACAGTAGTAGAACTATTGTCAACAGGATCCAGAGTGGGTATGGATCTGCAATTCGTTACGTGAGTGTGTGTAAGAAAACATAGCTCGTTTGGAAGATGACAGAAAAGATAAAGAGCGCAATATTTGAATGCAAAAAGTCCATTGATTTATTGAATATGAATATGCTTATGAAAATGACAAAACCCTTAACAAATTAGCTATTGTGCCCCGGGCATAGACACAACGCTTGGAGAAGTTCAATTGTAAAGAAAACAAAAATTTGCAACACTAAAATAGACAATAACAATTACTCCTGACTAAAGGAAATCGGGATAGTGTCTTCAGCCTTCCAATTATTGAGTCCGTCACCAATTGTTGGGAAAATCCAGCTATCCAGGTCGCAATCACTATCAGCATCTTCTACAGCATTAATTTGACTCTTGTCAGAGCTGAACCCCAGGCCAGATTTGTCAGACTTGTACGGTACGTCGATCAATTGCCCCCAGCCAGTACGACCACCATCTTCAACCACGGCTTGAGCGTCCTTCAGAGAAATCATAGCGGGAGGAGCACGAATAACTTTGGGTACACAGGAAGTTGGCTTAAGGACAGGATTGGTCGGAGGAACTACTTCAAATGACTAACAAGGAGTCTCAATGAATTCACCATCCATCTCGACGTATCTGAAGGTATGCACACTACTGACAATGTACTCTTCTTCTCCATACACGGTGACAATTTTGCCCTTTGTGGGATACCTCAACTTTTGATGGAGAGACGAGGCTACAGCGCCTGCCCCATGAATCCAAGGGCGTCCCAGTAAGCAGGAATAGGCAGGACGAATGTTCATTATATGGAAGGTAGTATTGAAGACTTGAGGTCCTATCTTGATAGGGAGGACTACTTCGCCATGGACAACACTCTTCGCACCATCGTAAGCACGTACCACAATGTCACTAGGTTTCAGTTCGATGCTTTTACAGTCCAGCTTATCCAGCACAGCTGTTGGCAGCACATTCAAGGAAGAGCCATTATCGATCAACACATGAGACAAAGTGATTCCCCTACACTCAATGGAGATATGCAGGGCTTTATTGTGATTCTTTCCCGCTGGTGTCAGGTCAGCATCGGAAAAGCCTAGGCCATTGTCAACAGCCAAGTGAGCAACATAATTTTCGAACTGATCGACAGATGTTTCCTGAGGAACATGAGCAGTCTTCAAGAATTTTATCAATGCATTGGCATGAGATTCAGAAGATAACAGCAAGGATAACATCGAGATCTTAGACGGGGTATGCCCCAACTGTTCTACCACATCGAAATCACTCTTGCGAATGATTTTCAACACTTCTTCCATTTCTTGTTTGGCAACATCTTCGGGAGTAACTTCGACCGATGTCTCTGACTGAGAAGGATTGACTGGTTCCTTTCCTCGAGTTTCAAGGACAGGAGGTGAGATTTCTGGAGAGAAGATCCTTCCGCTTCGAGTAATTTTACTAGTCCCAACAATGCCACTAGTATTAGCAGCATTATCCACTTGCTTCACGCCATGGACGTAAACATCACCGCCATAATTCCACGGAATAGCTTTGCTTGAGGAATACGGGATCGGGCCAGGTGCAGTGATGATTAGGGGAGCAACCCTGGGCTCAGCAGTAATCTTCACAGGCGCCCTGGTAGTGGTAATCTTCACTGGAACTTTGGACCTAGCAATCACAGATATTTCTTCAATAGGGTTTTCCGCCTTAGGAATCCTTTCGAAGAGAACTGTACGATCGTCCATTAGCCGTTGAATACCATTCTTCAATTTCAAACAGTCCTCGGGCCGGAGTATGCAGAGATTGCAATCTTCAGCACAACCTGGAAATAAACCAGCTTGCAATAAATTCCTCTTTATGATCGGGAGAGGAGATGTTAAGTCCGCCACATTGGAAATGTGAGAATCGTCATCCATAGCATTAACAGTCTTTTCATGGTTAGGCATAGGAGCAGTGATGACATTAGGAGTCTCCGGAGGCTCAAACTCAATTTCTCCGGCTTCGATCATATCCTGAATCTTATTCTTCAATGACCAGCAATCGTTTGTATCATGCCCGGGGCTATCGGAGTGATATGCACACCTGGCATTGGGATTATAACGAGAAGAGGTAGTGTTGGGATTTGTAGGAGGATCTCTAAGGGTGATCAAATTTGCCTTTAGCATTCCCTGCAGTGCCTGTGCCAAGGTCATATTGATCCTGGTGAACTGCCTTCTTGGCCTGTCTTGTTTGGGCTGGAAGTTTTGAGTTGGTGGTGCTGCAATCGTAACTGCTCCGATGTCATGGTCACGGTTTTTCTTGTTACGACCCTTTTGACCGTACACAGCATTTGATTCATTCCTCCCCTGATAGGACCTTTTGGTGCTTGCAGAGGCAGCCGCCTGTATCTTTCCACTTCGGATGCCGCTTTCAACACGTTCACTTGTCAATATAAGTTCAGTGAAACCTGATGAAGAACTTCCCAGTAGATGGCTGTAGAATGGGCCGGTCAGTGTGCCCATGAACATATCCACCAATTCTCTGTCAGTCATAGGGGGTTTGACTCTGCCAGCCAAATCTCTCCACTTTTGAGCATATTCTTTAAAGCTTTCTTTAGATCCCATAGTCATATTCTGCAACTGTAGCCGGGTAGGTGCTAGTTCAGAGTTATACTGGTACTGTTTATAGAAAGCTGTTGCTAAATCAGTCCAGGTGCGGATGTGAGAGCTCTCGAGCTGATAATACCATTCCAACTGTGTTCCAGACATGCTCTCTTGGAAGAAATGGATCCATAGCTTCCTGTCAGTGGTATGCGGCTGAATCTTTCTCACATAAGCTCTCAGATGCATCTGAGGACAAGACGCACCATCGTACTTAGTGAAAGTGGGGATTTTGAATTTGCGAGGAATGGTCACATCGGAGACCAGACCCAAACTTTCGAAATCCAGACCGGGCGCCTTCTGACCCTCCATAGCTAGCATACGTTCTTCCAGCAACTTGTACTTATCATCTCTTGGAGAGTACTGTTCATTTTCATAATCTTCATCGTCGTCCTCAGGGTTGAAGAGATCGACATTCTCCTCTTCTGAATCATTCTCCGCCCCCTCTTCTGGACCATTCGGGATTCCAAACTTGACTCCTGCGGCCTGTCCTTTACGCCTTCTTCCCGGGTTAATGAAACTCACAGCTTTCTTGTCTTTCTTCTTTTCGAGCAAAAGAGCCTTCAGTTCCTCCTGCCCCTTGGATAAGCTTAACATCATCTCCTTGAATTGAGCATTCTGAGTCTGGAGATCTTTGACAGTTTGTTCGAGATCCATTTTTCTGTTTGTAATGAAGACCGTGAGAACATTGAACTTGTAGAATACCTGTTATGCAGTGTTATGTTATGTTATGCAATGTATGAAATGTTTTCAAGGACTTTTGGAATTTAACTTTGCGTAAATCACCAACAAGAGAGACATGTTTATTGCTGATTTCTTTGATCACTGTTCATTACAAAAGGAATAATAATAAAAATACAATGAAAGCTCAAGTCTCCCAGGGGCGGCTTCTTTTTGGGCGAAGATACGCATTGAGTCTTCGTTCCTCATTAAGCTGACTGGTAAGTTCTAACACTTTCTTCCTTTCTGCGACGAACTGAGTCTCGAAAGTATCCCTTTCTTCTCTCAACTGGATCCAGGATCTCTTTAGTTCCTCAACATTGGTAGGCATATCTGGATAAAGAATGATCTGAGGAGTACCTCCTTCAATTTCAGGTTCGACAATCTGAGGTCCGATTGCAAGATATGGCATGACAAGTTCACGAGCTCTGGCGCGTACCCATCTGAGATAAGGTTCCATAGGAATAGAATTTTTCTGTCCTAACGTACCTCTCTTCACCATGCCCCAAGCTCGTACAAATCTTTGACGGAGGCCTTGGGAATCGTTGTCATAGTCGAACACAATGCCTTCGATGATCATTTCATGTGGACCATCTCTTCGAGCACAACCAAACTGTCGCAGAGCTAAAGCAGGATTATAAGTAATACCTCCTCTTATTCCTAGGAGTGGTACATTAGGGAACTCGCCACAACGGTCAATGATGGTAACATTTTCCTTGAACTGAGGACACCAACAGATGTTTGGGTGGGAGAGCGACATTATCCTTTGAGACCATTTCAAATTCTGCTCGTTCTTCAAGACTGATTAAGGAAGGTGCAAAATAAACCACCTAGACAACAAAGGTATGCAGCACATGAGAGTCCCTTGCTTCTTCATGGTACGAGTGTGGAGGGAATGCAAAATGTCTCCCAGCAAGGTAGGTACAGGGTTATGAGTGAGAAATATCTTAATAGCATTCATGTCTATGAATTGGTCTAGATTAGGGAATAACACCAAGCCATAGATTAGCAATGCCAGGATGTCTTCGAAAGCACGGACATTCATAACTTTTAAGAATTCTCGGGCCTTATTTGTCAGGAATTTGGCAAGTAAACCCTTAACTCCACTCCTTGTTACCCAATTAGCTTCAATGTCGGACTTCGTCATGTGTAAAGCTGCGGCAACTTCTTCAGACTTCGGAACCTTTTCTAAGCCACTGAAAGGTATTTGATCAAGGATAGGTATCCCAAGCAGTCGGGAGAATTCTTCCAGTGTAGGTACCAACTGATAATCTGGGAATGTGAAGCAATGATGTTTAGGGTCGAAGAACTGGAATAAAACTCTCATCATATCTTCTTTGAACCCAGTGGTAACTAAATTGAGAAGAGAACCATGTCTCTTGATGAACTGCGCATGATCGGAAAGTTCTGACACTAAGTTCTTGAGTTGAGGAGAGATTGCTACAAGATTAATCCGGATGGTCTTCCTGGGAGCCATAGCTTTACAAAACAGAGCAAAGTTAAATCCCTAAGTCCTTGAAATGGTTATAATGTCATGATATTATGATGTTATGATGTTGTTATGTTGTGATGTTATGTAAACAAACACAAGCAAGTCACACAACAATCATTCCTAGGTTTTAAGGCTTGCATGAGTTCCATAGGTAAGTACCCTCCCCACTGAAGTTTGGTTGGTTCAACCTGTCCTAGAATAGTAACCGGGTTCTAGAAGGATCTCCAATCATTGACCTTCCTTTAAGTCCACTTCAGTGCAACACCAAGTGGTTGACCGAAGCTTCCCTAAAGTCCAATCTCAAAGAGTGTAGTATCGAGTCTCAACCAACCCCAGTCGGAACCGAAGTCAGTTATCTCACTACTTTCTAATGGCCAGGATGAGTCAATTAGGGTTCTAAAGGTCTGGTTAACGCTTTAATGACACCACGCGGAAGCCAAACTTAAGATATTTTCATAAGTTTAATCATAATGGCATATGCAAATTAAGAACATAAGGCGGTAATAGCGATGCAAACCTGTTTGCAAATTGAATTGCGACCTTGGATTGGCAAATCGGATTGAATTGGGCAGAGGTAACCTTGATGCCGCTGAGTTCCTTCAGGGTTTGCCTCCAGGGTTTGCCGTTTGTGAGCGTTAGGGTTTGCTTGCTAGGGTTCTCCTTTCTCCGTTTTCCTCCTCCTTCTGAATGAAGTCCTTGGTATTTATAATAGTTTTTGTGACCTAATGGGCTCAGAATGAAGCCCAGCATTTTCTGGTATTCGCAAGCTTCGTTAGGCGAAGGATTTGCTCGCCTAGCGAGCATGCCAGTTTGGGCCATTTTCTGGATTTTTGCCATCTATGAGCTGGGCTTTTGTTCCTTTAAGGTCAGTGCCTTGCAGACTAAGTTGGAGTGTTTCGAGAAATGTTTTGCAAGATTAATGGGCAAATTTTGGGGTATGACAGCTGCCCCTGTTCAATATTCTTGAACCGAGAGAGTTAGAATGGTATGTGTCATACGGTGAACTGACTTGGGGTGTTTTGCTTTTTATCGCAATGTCGCGGATAGCAAGAGTCGCCACCGACTTTTCTTTTATCCAATAAGGAAAGGTGGAAAAGAACAGGAAAGACCTCAATAGATTTTGGGTTCGGGAGGTACATTATACAAAGGGAAGGTGTTAGCATCCTTTGTATCCATGGTTATCCATGGGCTCTTAATTGCTGGATCACTTATATTTTTGTCTGAAAAGTGTTGGTGAATTGTTTAAAAATGTTTCGAAAAGAGAGTTTAACTTTGTAATGATTCTCGTATGAATGTATACAAAGTATTTATCTCGTTTGATTTTGAAAAAAAAACCGTTTAGAAAAATGTAACTTGGTAATGATTCTAGTATGAATGTATACCAAGTGGTGATTTTCTAGGACTTGCAAGGTGTGAGGGGTGGAAAATGTTTTAGGTTATGATCCAGTAATTGAGAGTTATACCTTCCTAAGGTCGTTATGGGCATTTCCTATCCTTATGAGGGTAAAACTGTCCTTACTATTGAGAAGTAAGTAGTTTTATCCTTTGGATGTAAAAGGGTCATCGTAGGGTCATCGATAGGTCATTGAAGGCAACAGTTGTAAGGATACCTTAGCATTCGAAGGGACGATCATCATTTAACCGTAGGCTACACCAAAGGGTCATCGAGGGACAAAATCGTATTTTTGAAGGCAACATCCGAGGGACCATGATTTATTTTATGATGATTTAACCGAAGGGCCGTTGCTAAGTGTATCCCTACATTCGCGGGACATGACCGTTATACCGTAATACCGTAGGGCAAAAGAGAGGTCCAAGATCACATATTTAGAGGCCATGTTTTAAAGTTAATTAGGTAATTAGGGTGAATCTCCACATTAAAATCAATACATTTAAAAATAATACATTGAAATTAATACATTGAAATTAATACATTAAAATTAATTAAGCAATTTAGGGCAGCTCTTCACAAGGGTATCCCACAAATAAAGTGGAAGACCTAAACAACAATCTTTTCCTGGGGTGTGTGAACCTTTGCAACATTCAGCAAACGGGTTAGAATACCAAATCAGGGTGCAATCGAGGATTACACCGCAAAAGAAATCACAACAGTAATATGATCAGATAAACAGTGCCTGGCTATGATAAAACATGAATGAAAAATCAGAATAGAAAAGTCGGCTACTGTCAGGTTCGCGCCTGCCTCGCCTAGCGAAGGCTTAGCGAATACTCGCTTCATGCTCGCTTAGCGACATGCTAGCGAGCGACTGCGGATTCTGGTTTTGATATCAGTACAATTTCAACCAATTGTATGCCTTATGGCTTTCATTACAGCAATTATATGGTTAATCATTTAAGGTATTCAAGTGCACACTACAATTCACATGACAAACTTAAGATATTTTCATAAATTTAATCATAATGCCATATGCAAATTAAGAACATAAGGTAGTAATAGCAATGCCAACCTGTTTGTAATCGAATTGTAACCTTGAATTGGCCGACCGGATCGAATTGAGCGGAAGTGACCTTGCTGCCGCCGGCTTTTCCTTCAGGGTTTCTCGGAATTCTCAGGGTTAGCCTCCAGGGTTTTCCGTCTGTGAGCGCGAGGGTTTGCTTGCTAGGGTTCTCCTTTCGTCCTTTTTCGTTCTCCTTTTCATTACTGAAGTGTTGGTATTTATAATGCTCTTTTTTGTGACCTAATGGGCTCAGAATGAAGCCCGAAATTTTCTGTTGTCTGTCAGCTTCGCTAGGCGAGCTGGTAGCGAACGTTCGCTAGGCGAGCGTGTAGCGAACGTTCGCTAGGCGAGCGTGTAGCGAACGTGTAGCGAACAGGCCAGTTTGGGCCATTTTCTGGATTGGGCCATTCGTGAGCTGGGCCTTCGTTCCTTTAAGATCAGTGTCATAAAAATGAGTCGGAGTGCCCTGAAAAATGTCTTAAAATATTAATGGGCAAATTTTGGGGTATGACAGTATGTATGCCATTCGTGGTCTGGAGGTGGAAGATTATTGAACACTAGAATGCCCCAAAATTTCGCACTTGTTAATCAAAGGCTAGTCTTGATGGAGATGGGCTTAGAGATTCCATCCAGGAAGTTTGATGATGAAAGATCAGAGCGGGTCATACACTGCTGGGGATAAAGGATCAGAATGGATCATACACTAGATCGTATCCGAATCGCAGAATGAGTTATTCATTAGGCGGGTGACTTCGCTGGGGAGGAAAGATCAGAATGGATCGTACGCTAGATCGTATTTGAGTTGCAGAATGAGCCATATGTTAGGCTGTATCTGAAGAAGAAAGTAGTCGTACGCTAGACTACACCCCGGAATGTACCGTACGCTAGGCAGTATCTGAGGATTTGTAGGTCCAAATGGGCCGTACGCTAGACCGTATTGGAGTGGCAGAATGAGCCGTACGTTAGGCTGTATCTGAAGAAGAAAGTAGTCGTACGCTAGACTACACCCCGGAATGTACCGTACGCTAGGCAGTATCTGAGGATTTGAAGATCCAAATGGGTCATACGTTAGACCGTATTGGAGTTGCAGAATGAGCCGTACGTTAGGCTGTATCTGAAGAAGAAAGTAGTCGTACGCTAGACTACACCCCGGAATGTACCGTACGCTAGGCAGTATCTGAGGATTTGAAGATCCAAATGGGTCGTACGTTAGACCGTATTGGAGTTGCAGAATGAGCCGTACGTTAGGCTGTATCTGATAGTATTTGTATATGTTGTATTTGCAATGAATATCTGGGATGGGCTTAAAGATGCCACCATTAGGAGGATATCCGAGTGTTTGTAGAATGAATGCTCATATGGATTGTATCTGAGAGATGTAGTTGAATCCTGAATGTAATTGATAAAGATGTCCGTCTGAATGGACCTTTGTTTTGACTGTATCAGGAGGATAATTAACCTGAAAAGCAAAGTTAGTCTCATGCCATGTCATGATGCATGAGATATTTTATGTTTATGAAAATAAATGCGAATAATGTATGCATGCGGATGCTGTGAAATGATGTAATGAATGAATTATTCGTCTGAAAAGTTTTTTTCTGGCGACCCCCTGGGGAAAATAAATCCCCATCTTCTGGTTGGAGATACTTGTATTGATGACCCTTTCTCAGCTGGGGTATTTGATTTCTGTCCGATGGTAGAAATGTTTAACAGAAGCCTGGCTGGGGGTGGAAGAGATGACCAATTTGTCTAGTAATGCCGATTGCTTCTGGGGAATAACTGGCTTTGCTGGGGAATAGAATTAGCAACGGATTCATTGGAAAGCATGGTTAGACCTTATCCTTGATCCTGAAGTCTTTTAGTAATTGCTATTTCTGTTTTATGCATGTATTTTTGATAAACATCGATCATATTCAAATGCACATATCAATTCAAATTAAATCAATGGACGTTTATGCAAACAAAACAGAAAAAGTAAAAACAAAAGCATCTTTTTGGAAATAAAATTATATTGATTTGAAAGAGGGCCTATAAACAGGCAATTTGTGTACACGGAGACAGAAATCCTAGTAAGAGGAAATTGTCGAGGACATAAAGAAAAGCTATGAAGGAAAAGCCCTGTTGATTTTAATTCTACTACTGTCATTATGTCTTCAAGCATCTCATCTCCTGCTGTCGGATAGAATTGATTGGCTTGTTCAGTCCCTTGAACTTGGATGAAGCTGTCTGAGAACGGGACATAGTCATACGCTTTTAATCCCTAATTTTTCCTGGACCGCCTTTTCAGGTTTTCAGTCCACCAGGATACCCTTTTTTGCCCAAGCCGCCTTTTCAGGTTTTCGACTTGCCGGGTGTACATTTTTATATGTTTATCCCTAATTTTTGCCCGAACCCTTTTGGTTCGCCGGGATGCCCTTACTTTTGCCTAGGTACGTCGACCTAGCGGGTCTCTTTTATGCGTAGTATTTTTGACTATGTCTGTGTTCACGGGATGTGGGAAGTCTTCGTCGTCCATCGTAGCAAGTATCATGGCTCCACCAGAGAATACCTTCTTAACTACAAATGGCCCTTCGTATGTGGGTGTCCATTTGCCCCTGGGGTCACTTTGTGGTAGAATGATACGCTTTATCACCAATTCGCCAATTTGGTACACCCGTCTCTTGACCTTTTTGTTAAAGGCCTGGGTCATGCGCTTCTGATATATCTGCCCATGACAAACAGCCGCAAGTCTCTTCTCATCAATCAAATTTATCTGATTGAGTCGAGTCTGAATCCATTCATCTTCATCTAAACCTGTCTCTTTCATGATTCTTAGAGAGGGAATCTGAACTTCCACCGGTAAGACGGCTTCCATTCCGTAGACTAAAGAGAAAGGAGTTGCCCCTGTCGAAGTGCGTACTGAAGTGCGATAACCATGAAGAGCAAATGGCAACATCTCATGCCAGTCTTTGTACGTTACTGTCATCTTTTGTATGATCTTTTTGATATTCTTATTAGCAGCCTCCACGGCGCCGTTCATCTTTGGCCGGTACGGAGAAGAATTATGGTGTTTTATCTTGAACTGCATGCAGAGTTCAGTAATTATCTTGTTGTTCAAATTAGTGCCATTATCAGTGATAACTCTTTCAGGGATGCCATATCGGCAAATAAGACTATTCTTGATGAACCGTGCCACCACATTCTTGGTAACAGAAGAAAATGAGGTTGCCTCTACCCACTTTGTAAAGTAATCAATCGCAACAAGAATGAAGCGATGTCCGTTAGAAGCAGTAGGTTTAATCTCCCCAATCATATCAATGCCCCACATTGCAAAGGGCCAAGGGGCTGTCAACACGTTTAAAGGAGCAGGAGGCACATGTACTTTATCCGCATAGATCTGGCACTTGTGACAAGTTCTGGAGTGATGGTGGCAATCAGCTTCCATGGTAGACCAATAATACCCTGATCTCAGAATCTTCTTGGCCATTGTATGTCCACTAGAGTGAGTCCCAAAAATACCATCATGCATGTCTTCCATAATCTTTTCTGCTTCCTTTTTATCCACACAACGAAGCAAAGTCGAATCATGATTACGTTTGTATAATATTCCATTACTCAAAAAGAATTTAGCGGAGAACTTCCTCAGGAATTTTCTGTCATTGATGGACGCCCCTTCAGGGTATTCCCGAGCTTCTAAATATCTTTTCACTTCGTGGAACCAAGGTTTCTCTTCTACTTCATCAGTGTTAAGTTCATAACAATATGCTGGTTCACCTAGCCGTTCAATGGTGATCCTGGGAGCTTCATTGTCCCATCTGACTCTGAACATAGATGACATGGTGGCCAAGGCGTCTGCCAACTGATTCTCCTCTCGTGGAATATGTTCGAATGTAATCTCTTCAAAATATGGGATTAATGTCAACACCCGCTCTCGATAAGGGATGAGATTCGGATGTTTAGTGTCCCATTCTCCTTTGATCTGACTGATTACTAATGTTGAGTCTCCGTACACACTCAAAAACTTGATTCTCAGGTCTATAGCAGCTCTGAGTCCCAGAATACATGCTTCATACTCGGCCATATTGTTGGTACAGTCGAAACATAGTCTAGCAGTGAAAGGCGTATGGCAACCCTTGGGAGAAATAATTACAACACCAACACCATTACCCAACGCATTAGAAGATCCATCAAAAACCATAGTCCATCGGGATCCCGGTTCGGGTCCTTCATCCGGTCCAGGCTCTTCGTAATCAGTAACAAGCATGACATCCTCGTCTGGGAACTCAAAATTCATAGATTGGTAATCATCCACTGCTTGATGAGCCAAATGATCAGCCAACACGCTTCCTTTGATTGCTTTCTGGGTAGTATACTGGATATCATACTCTGTTAAAATCATCTGCCATCTCGCTATTCTTCCGGAGAGGGCAGGTTTCTCAAATATGTATTTAATGGGATCCATCTTAGAAATCAACAAAGTGGTATGATTCAACATATACTGTCTTAGTCGGCGAGCAGCCCAGGCCAAAGCACAGCAAGTTCTCTCGAGCAGCGAGTATCTTGTTTCACAGTCGGTAAACTTTTTGCTAAGGTAGTATATGGCATGCTCTTTTCGACCAGACTCGTCATGTTGCCCCAACACACACCCCATTGAATTTTCTAACACGGTCAAATACATGATTAGAGGTCTTCCTTCAACTGGTGGCATCAGGATCGGAGGTTCCTGGAGATACTTCTTGATTTTGTCAAAAGCTTCTTGACATTCATCATTCCATATCATCTCTTGATTCTTCCTCAGTAGTTTGAAGATGGGTTTGCAAGTAGCAGTTAAATGGGAGATAAACCGGGCGATGTAATTCAAACGTCCCAAGAAACCTCTGACTTCCTTATCTGTACGGGGCACTGGCATTTCTTGGATAGCTCTCACCTTAGTCGGGTCAACCTCAATTCCTTTACCACTGACAATAAATCCCAAGAGTTTACCGGATCTTACTCCGAAGGTGCATTTGTTCGGGTTCTATCTCAGCTTGTATTTCTTCAACCTCTCAAACAATTTGTACAAATGATCGAGATGTTCTTCTTCAGTATGAGATCTGGCTATCATGTCATCCACATATACTTCTATTTCATGATGAATCATATCATGGAACAAAACCACCATAGCACGCTGGTACGTTGCCCCAGCGTTCTTTAAACCGAATGGCATTACTTTGTAACAGAAAGTGCCCCATTGCGTCACAAACGTAGTTTTCTCCATGTCTTCAGGTGCCATCTTAATCTGGTTATAACCCGAGAATCCATCCATGAAGGAGAATACTTTGTGTTGAGCGGTATTGTCCACCAGAACATCAATGTGCGGGAGTGGAAAGTCATCTTTGGGACTCGCTTTATTCAAATCTCTGTAATCGACGCACATTCGCACCTTACCATCCTTCTTCGGTACCGGTACCACATTAGCAACCCATTGAGGATAAGAAGTAACAGCCAGAAAACCTGCATCAAATTGTTTCATAACCTCGGCTTTGATTTTCTCAGACATTTCAGGACGCATGCGGCGAACCTTTTGCTTAACAGGACGACAATCTTCCTTCGTTGGCAAATGATGCACTACTATATCAGTATCCAATCCTGGCATGTCTTCATAAGACCAAGCAAAAATCTCTACATAGTCATGTAACATCTGAATCAATCTTTCTTTAATACTGTTTTCCAAGCCTGCTCCTATTTTGACTTCTTTCTTGTCCACTTCAGTACCCAGGTTTACAATTTCGATTGAATCTTCATGCGGCTGTATAGTCTTCTCTTCTTGCAGTACCAGTCTGGCAAGTCCTCCAGGTACTTCACAATCTTCCTCACTTCCATCCTCGGCTTGGTAGATCGGATTTTCAAAGTCATAATGAACAATAGTAGAACTATTATCAACATGATCCAGAGTGGGTATGGATCTGCAATTCGTTACGTGAGTGTGTGTAAGAAAACATAGCTTTTTCGGAAGATGACAGGAAAGATAAAGAGCGCAATATTTTAATGCAAAAAGTCCATTGATTTATTGAATGTGAATATGCTTATGAAAATGACAAAACCCTTAACAAATTAGCTATTGTGCCTCGGGCATAGACACAATGCTTTAAGAAGTTCAATTGTAAAACTAAAAAAATTTGCAACAATAAAACAGACAATAACAATTACTCCTGACTAAAGGAAATCGGGATAGTGTCTTCAGCCTTCCAATTATTGATTCCATCACCAATTGTTGGGAAAATCCAGCTATCCAGGTCGCAATCGCTATCAGCATCTACTACAACATTAATCTGATCTTTGACCACCCTTCCAGAGTTAAATCCCAGACCAGACTTGTCAGACTTGTATGGTACGTTGATCAGTTGACCCCAACCAGTACGACCACCGTTTTCAACCACGGCTTGAGCATCTTTCAGAGAAATCATGGCAGGAGGAGCACGAATAACCTTGGGCACAAGGGGAGTTGGCTTAAGGACAGGACTGGTCGGAGGAACTACTTCAAATGACTGAGAAGGAGTCTCAAAGAATTCACCATCCATCTCGACGTATCTGAAGGCCTGCACACTACTGACAATATATTCTTCTTCTCCACACACAGTAACAATCTTACCCTCTATTGGATACCTCAGCTTTTGATGGAGAGATGAAGCTACAGCACTTGCCCCATGAATCCAAGGGCGTCCCAGCAAGCAGGAATAGGCAGGACGAATGTTCATTACATGAAAGATAGTGTTGAAGACTTGAGGTCCTATCTTGATAGGGAGAACCACTTCACCATGGACAACGCTCTTCGCACCATCGTAAGCACGCACCACAATGTCACTAGGCTTCAGTTCAATGCTTTTACAGTCAAGTTTATCGAGCACAGCTTTCGGTAGTACATTCAAAGAAGAGCCATTATCGATCAACACATGAGACAAAGTGATCCCCTTACACTCAATGGAGATATGCAGAGCTTTATTGTGATTCTTTCCTGCTGGTGTCAGGTCAGCATCAGAAAAGCCTAGGCCATTGTCAACAGCCAGGTGAGTAACATAGTTTTCGAACTGATCAACGAATGTCTCCTGAGGTACATGAGCGGTCTTCAAGAATTTTATCAACGCTTTGGCATGAGATTCAGAAGATAATAACAAGGATAACATCGAGATCTTAGACGGAGTATGCCCCAGCTGTTCTACCACATCAAAATCACTCTTGCGGATGATTTTCAGCATTTCTTCCATTTCTTGTTTGGCAACATCTTCAGTAGTAACTTCGACGGGTGTCCCTGACTGAGAAGGGTTAACTGGTTCCTTTCCTCGGATTTCAGGGGCGGGATGCGAGATTTCTGGAGAGAAGATCCTTCCACTTCGAGTAACTTTACTAGTCCCGACAATGCCATTAGGACTAGCAGAATTACCAACTTGCTTTACGCCATGGATGTAAACATCACCTCCATAATTCCAAGGAATGGCTTTGCTGGAGGAATACGGTACTGGACCAGGTGCAGTAATGATTAGGGGAGCTACCTTGGGCTCAGCAGTAATCTTCACAGGTGCTCTGGTAGCGGTAATCTTCACTGGACCTTCGGACCTAGCAATCACATATATTTCTTCAGTAGGGTTTTCCACCTTAGGAACCTTTTCGAAGATAATTGTGCGATCATCCATCAGCCGTTGAATACCATTCCTCAACTTCAAGCACTCGTTAGGTCGGAGTACACAACGATCGCAATTTTCAGCACAACCTGGAAATAAACCAGCTTGCAATAAATTCTTCTTGATGATCAGGAGATGAGACGTTAAGTCCGCTACATTAGCAATGTGAGAGTTGTCATCCACAGAATTAACAATCTTGTCATGGTTAGGCATAGGAGCAGTGATGACATTAGGAGTCTCCGGAGGATCAAATTCAATTTCTCCCGCGTCGATCATATCCTGAATTTTATTCTTCAACAACCAACAATCGTTTGTATCATGCCCGGGGCTATCGGAGTGATATGCACACCTGGCATTGGGATTATAACGAGGAGAAGTAGTGTTGACATTCGCAGGAGGGCCTCTGAGGGTAATTAAATTCGCCTTCAGCATACCCTGCAGTGCTTGTGCTAAAGTCATATTGATCTTGGTAAACTGCCTTCTTGGCCTGTCTTGTCTGTGCTGGAAGTTTTGAGCTGGCGGGGCTGCAATTGTAACTGCTCCAACGGCATGGTCACGATTTTTCTTGTTATGACTCCTTTCACCATACACAGCATTTGATTCATTCTTTCCCTGATGGGTCTTTCTGGTGCTTGCGGAGGTAGTTGCCTGTATCTTTCCACTTCGAATACCACTTTCAACACGTTCACCCGTCAATATAAGGTCAGTGAAACCTGATGAAGAACTTCCCAGTAGATGGCTGTAGAATGGACCAGTCAGTGTACCCATGAACATGTCCACTAATTCTCGATCAGTCATAGGGGGTTTGACTCTGCCAGCCAAATCTCTCCATTTTTGAGCATACTCTTTGAAGCTTTCTTTAGAGCCCATCGTCATATTCTGCAACTGTAGCCGAGTAGGCGCCAATTCAGAATTGTATTGGTAGTGCTTGTAGAAAGTTGTCGCTAAATCAGTCCAGGTGCGGATGTTAGAGCTTTCGAGCTGATAATACCACTCCAACTGTGTGCCAGACAGGCTCTCCTGGAAGAAATGGATCCATAGTTTCCTATCAGTGGTATACGGCTGAATCTTTCTCACATAAGCTCTCAAATGCATCTGAGGACAAGACGCACCATCATACTTAGTGAAAGTGGGGATCTTGAATTTGCGAGGAATGACCACATCAGAGACCAGTCCCAAGCTTTCGAAATCCAGACCGGGCGCCTTCTGACCCTCCATAGCTAGCATGCGTTCTTCCAACAACTTATACTTATCCTCTTTTGGAGAGTACTGTTCATCTTCATAATCTTCATCGTCGTCCTCCTGGTTGAGGGGATCAGCATTCTCATCTTCCGAATCATTTTCTGTCTCCTCTTCTTGATCCTTCGGAAGTCTAATCTTGACTCCCGCAGCCTACCCTTTAAGCCTTCTTCCCAGGTTAATGTAACTCACCGGTTTCTTGTCTTTCTTCTTCTCGAGCAAGAGAGCCTTCAGTTCTTCCTGCCCCTTGGATAAGCTCAGCATCATCTCCTGGAATTGAGCATTCTGGGCTTGGAGATCTTTGACAGTTTGTTCGAGGGCCATTTTTCTGTTTGCAATAGGAAGACCGTGAGAACATAGATCCTTTAGAATACCTGTTATGTCATGCTATGCAATGTATGAAATGTTTTCAAGGACTACTGGAATTTAGCTTTGCGTAAACCACCACAAGAGAAGAGGGAAACTTTTATTAATAATTTCTTTAATCAATGTTCATTACAAAAAGGAAATAATAAAAATACAATGAAAGCTCAAGTCTCCCAGGGACGGCTTCTTTTTGGGCGAAGATATGTATTGAGTCTTCGTTCCTCATTAAGCTGGCTGGTGAGCTCTAATACTTTCTTCCTTTCTGCAACGAACTGGGCTTCAAAAGTATCCTTTTCCTCTCTCAACTGGATCTAGGATCTCTTCAATTCTTCAACATCGGTAGGCATATCTGGATAAGGAATGATCTGAGGAGTACCTCCCTCAACCTCTGGTTCAACAATCAGCGGCCCGACTGCAAGATATGGCATGACAAGCTCACGAGCTCTGGCGCGTACCCATCTGAGATAAGGTTCCATAGGAATAGAATTTTTCTGTCCTAAAGTACTTCTTTTCACCATGCCCCAGGCTCGTACGAATCTCTGACGGAGACCTTGGGAATCGTTGTCATAATCAAACACGGTGCCCTGGATAATTATTTCATGTGGACCATCTCTTCGAGCATAACCAAACTGGCGTAGGGCTAAAGCTGGGTTATAAGTAATGCCTCCTCTTATCCCCAGGAGTGGTACGTTAGAGAATTCTCCACAACGGTCAATGATGATAACATTTCCTTTGAGATGAGGGCACCAACGGATGGCTGAATGGGAGAGCGACATTATCCTTTGAGACCATTTCAGATTTTGCTCATTCTTCAAGACTGATTGAGGAAGGTGCGAAATAAACCACCTAGACAATAAAGGTATGCAGCACATGAGAGTCCCTTGCCTTTTCATAGTACGAGTGTGAAGGGAATGCAAAATGTCTCCGAGCAAGGTAGGCACAGGGTTATGAGTGAGGAATATCTTAATAGCATTCACATCTATGAATTGGTTTGGGTTAGGAAATAACACCAAACCATAGATTAGTAACGCTAAAACATCTTCGAAAGCATGGACATTCATAATTTTTAGGAATTCTCGGGCCTTATTTATCAGAAACTTGGCAAGTAAACCCTTAACTCCACTTCTTGTTACCCAATTAGTTTCAATATCGGATTTTGTCATGTGCAAAGCCGCGGCAACTTCTTCAGACTTCGGAATCTTTTCTAAACCATTGAAAGGTGTTTGATCAAGGATAGGTATCCCAAGCAGCCTGGAAAACTCTTCTAATGTGGGTACCAACTGATAATCTGGGAAAGTGAAGCAATGATGTTTAGGATCGAAGAACTGGAATAGGACTCTCATCATATCTTCTTTGAAATCAGTGGTAACCAAATTGAGGAGATGACCATGTTTCTTGATGAACTGAGCATGATCGGGAAGTTCTGACACTAAATCCTTGAGTTGAGGAGAGATCGCTACAAGATTGATCTGGATGGTCTTCCTGGAAGCCATAACCTGTCTAACAGAGCAAAGCTAAATCCCTAAGTCCTTGAAATGGTTAGTACAATGCTATGATGTTATGATGTTATGATGTTATGATGTTAAATAGATAACAAGCACAAACAAGTCACACAACAATCATCCTTAGGTTTTAAGGCTTGCATGAGTTCCATAGGTAAATACC
The DNA here is from genome assembly GCF_024323335.1 of Lathyrus oleraceus. Taxonomy (NCBI): domain Eukaryota; kingdom Viridiplantae; phylum Streptophyta; class Magnoliopsida; order Fabales; family Fabaceae; genus Lathyrus; species Lathyrus oleraceus. The sequence continues at coordinate 143,017,917 of NC_066579.1, read as the reverse complement.
CTCCCCACTGAAGTTTGGTTGGTTCAACCTGTCCTAGAATAGTAACCGGGTTCTAGAAGGATCTCCAATCATTGACCTTCCTTTAAGTCCACTTCAGTGCAACACCAAGTGGTTGACCAAAGCTTCCCCAAAGTCCAATCTCAAAGAGTGTAGTATCGAGTCTCAACCAACCCCAGTCGGAACCGAAGTCAGTTATCTCACTACTTTCTAATGGCTAGGATGAGTCAATTAGGGTTCTAAAGGTCTGGTTAATGCTTTGATGACACCACGCGGAAGCCAAATTTTTCCTCAAGTAAACATGAGGAACATCAGGACATCCAAAGTGTCACATTAACCGTAGCCATCATTTTGACCATTCCAGTATACGCCGGATAGTCGCGATGATCTTTTGCTACTTACCTAAGGTACACTAGATCCGGGTGTAGGATCTTTCACTCAAGCATAAAATACCCAAGCAACCCGTTAAAAGTAAATCAGACAATTTGAATAAGTGATCTTGTTTTTTTTTAAGGTAACCTCTCTTTTTAAGGGTCCCCAGCAGAGTCGCCAGTTCTGTCATACGGTGAACTGACTTTGTGTGTTTTTGCTTTGGAAAGCAAATGTCGCGGTTAGCAAGAGTCGCCACCGACTTTTCTTTTATCCAATAAGGAAAGGTGGAAAAGAACAGGAAAGACCTTAATTAGATTTTGGGTTCGGGAGGTACATTATACAAAGGGAAGGTGTTAGCACCCTTTGTATCCATGGTTATCCATGGGCTCTTAATTACTTGATCACTTATGTTTGTCTGGAAAAAGTGTTTGTGAATTGCTTAAAAATGTTTTGAAAAGAGAGTTTAACTTTGTAATGATTCTTGTACGAATGTATACAAAGTATTTATCTCGTTTGATTTTGAAAACGGTTTAGAAAAATATAACTTGGTAATGATTCTAGTATGAATGTATACCAAGTGGTGATTTTCTAGTAGATATTTTGCAAAGTGTGAGGTATGAAAAGTATGTTGAGTTGTGATTCAGCATTTAAGAGTTATACCTACCCAAGGTCTTTATGGGCATTTCCTATCCTTATGAGGGTAAAACTGTCCTTACTATTGAGAAGTAAGTAGTCTTGTCCTTTTGGATTTAAGGGTCATCGTAGGGCCATCGATTGGTCATTGAAGGCAACAGTTGTAAGGATACCTTAGCATTCGAAGGGACACTCATCATTTAACCGTACGTTACACCGAAGGGTCATCGAGGGACAAAATCATATATTCGAAGGCAACATCCGAGGGACTATGATTTATTTTATGATGATTTAATCGAAGGGTCTTGGCTAAGTATATCCCCACATTCGCGGGACATAACCGTTATACCGTAATACCGTAGGGCAACAAAGAGAGGTCCAAGATCACATATTCAAAGGCCATATTTTACAATCAATTAGGTAATTAGGATGAATCTCCACAATGAAATCAATACATTAAAATCAGCTAGGTAATTTAGGGTGGGTCTCCACATTAAAATTAATACATTGAGATCAGTTAAGTGATTTAGGGTGAATCTCCACAAGGGTATCCCACAAATAAAGTGGAATACCTACCAAGCTATCTTTTCCGGGGATATGTGAACCTTTACAAAACTCAGCAAACATGTCAGAATACCAAATCAGGGTGCAATCGAGAATTACACCACAAAAGAAATCACAACAGTAATAGGATCAGATAAACAATGCATGGCTATGATAAAACATGTCCGATGGGCAAAAAAAATCAGAACAGAAAATTCAGCTACTGTCACGTTCGCTCCTGCTTCGCCTAGCGAAGGCTTAGCGAATACTCGCTGCATGCTCGCTTAGCGATGTGCTAGCGAGCGGCTGCGGATTCCGGCTTTGATAACAGTACAATTTCAGCCAATTTTATGCCTTATGGCTTTCATTACAGCAATTACATGGTTAATCATTTAATGTATTCAGATACATACTAAAATTCACATGCCAAACTTAAGATATTTTCATAAATTTAATCATAATGCCATATGCAAATTAAGAACATAAGGCGGTAATAGCGATGCAAACCTGTTTGCAAATTGAATTGCGACCTTGGATTGGCAAATCGGATTGAATTGGGCAGAGGTAACCTTGATGCCGCTGAGTTCCTTCAGGGTTTGCCTCCAGGGTTTGCCGTTTGTGAGCGTTAGGGTTTGCTTGCTAGGGTTCTCCTTTCTCCGTTTTCCTCCTCCTTCTGAATGAAGTCCTTGGTATTTATAATAGTTTTTGTGACCTAATGGGCTCAGAATGAAGCCCAAAATTTTCTGGTATTCGCAAGCTTCGCTAGGCGAGTATTGTAGCGAAGGGTTCGCTAGGCGAAGGATTTGCTCGCCTAGCGAGCATGCCAGTTTGGGCCATTTTCTGGATTTGGCCATCTGTGAGCTGGGCTTTTGTTCCTTTAAGGTCAGTGCCTTGCAGACTAAGTTGGAGTGTTTCGAGAAATGTTTTGCAAGATTAATGGGCAAATTTTGGGGTATGACAGCTGCCCCTGTTCAATATTCTTGAACCGAGAGAGTTAGAATGGTATGTATGCCATTCGTGGTCTGGAGGTGGAAGATTATTGAACACTAGAATGCCCCAAAATTTCGCACTTGTTAATCAAAGGCTAGTCTTGATGGAGATGGGCTTAGAGATTCCATCCAGGAAGTTTGATGATGAAAGATCAGAGCGGGTCATACACTGCTGGGGATAAAGGATCAGAATGGATCATACACTAGATCGTATCCGAATCGCAGAATGAGTTATTCATTAGGCGGGTGACTTCGCTGGGGAGGAAAGATCAGAATGGATCGTACGCTAGATCGTATCTGAGTTGCAGAATGAGCCGTATGTTAGGCTGTATCTGAAGAAGAAAGTAGTCGTACGCTAGACTACACCCCGAAATGTACCGTACGCTAGGCAGTATCTGAGGATTTGAAGGTCCAAATGGGTCGTACGCTAGACCGTATTGGAGTGGCAGAATGAGCCGTACGTTAGGCTGTATCTGAAGAAAAAAGTAGTCGTACGCTAGACTACACCCCGGAATGTACCGTACGCTAGGCAGTATCTGAGGATTTGAAGATCCAAATGGGTCGTACGTTAGACCGTATTGGAGTTGCAGAATGAGCCGTACGTTAGGCTGTATCTGAAGAAGAAAGTAGTCGTACGCTAGACTACACCCCGGAATGTACCGTACGCTAGGCAGTATCTGAGGATTTGAAGATCCAAATGGGTCGTACGTTAGACCGTATTGGAGTTGCAGAATGAGCCGTACGTTAGGCTGTATCTGATAGTATTTGTATATGTTGTATTTGCAATGAATATCTGGGATGGGCTTAAAGATGCCACCATTAGGAGGATATCCGAGTGTTTGTAGAATGAATGCTCATATGGATTGTATCTGAGAGATGTAGTTGAATCCTGAATGTAATTGATAAAGATGTCCGTCTGAATGGACCTTTGTTTTGACTGTATCAGGAGGATAATTAACCTGAAAAGCAAAGTTAGTCTCATGCCATGTCATGATGCATGAGATATTTTATGTTTATGAAAATAAATGTGAACAATGTATGCATGCGGATGCTGTGAAATGATGTAATGAATGAATTATGCGTCTGAAAAGTTTTTTTCTGGCGACCCCCTGGGGAAAATAAATCCCCATCTTCTGGTTGGAGATACTTGTATTGATGACCCTTTCTCAGCTGGGGTATTTGATTTCTGTCCGATGGTAGAAATGTTTAACAGAAGCCTGGCTGGGGGTGGAAGAGATGACCAATTTGTCTAGTAATGCCGATTGCTTCTGGGGAATAACTGGCTTTGCTGGGGAATAGAATTAGCAACGGATTCATTGGAAAGCATGGTTAGACCTTATCCTTGATCCTGAAGTCTTTTAGTAATTGCTATTTCTGTTTTATGCATGTATTTTTGATAAACATCGATCATATTCAAATGCACATATCAATAGAAAGATAGAATCTTCCATCTGTTTGACTTGTAGCCCAAGAAAATAGGTTAGCTCTCCAACAAGGCTCATTTCAAACTCAGACTGCATTTGTTTAACAAAATGTTCTACCATCTGATCTGACATCCCACCAAACACAATATCATCCACATATATTTGAGCCACCATAAGTTTTCCTCCTTCATTCTTAACAAATAGAGTCTTTTCAATGCCTCCCTTCCTGTATCCATTGTTAATAAGAAACACTGTGAGTCTATCATACCAAACCCTAAGAGCTTGTTTCAAACCATAGAGGGCTTTCCTCAACTTATACACATGATTTGAAAGATTTGGATCTGTAAATCCTTTAGGTTGTTCAATATACACTTCCTCATTTAAGTAACCATTCAAAAAGGCACTTTTTACATCCATTTGGAATAGTTTAAACTTCAGAATACATGCCACTCCAAGTAATAGTCTAATGGACTCAAGGCGAGCTACAGGGGAAAATGTTTCATCAAAGTCAACTCCTTAAACTTGAGTGTATCCTTGTGCTACTAATCTTGCTTTATTTTTAGTAACCACCCCTTGTTCATCAGATTTATTCTTGTAAACCCACTTTGTTCCAATGACATTTATTCCTTCAGGTCTTGGAACTAGTTCCCATACTTCATTTCTCTTGAATTGGCCTAACTCTTCCTGCATGGCATTGATCCAGAATTCATTAGTCAAAGCTTCCTTGACATTCCTAGGCTCAATCTTGGACACAAAACAACCATGTGAGATCACTTCCCTTGATCTAGTTGTGACCCCTTTATTTGGGTCTCATATAATGAGATCTTTAGGATGATCCTTCTGAATTCTGATAGAGGGTTCCTTATTAATTTTGTCAGTTTCAGGTTTAGCTTGAGTGAGTTCACTCTCATTATTTTGTTTGGGAAATCAGCTGGGGGATCATTCAGGGATGTCTCAACATCGTCTGTGACATCAATCTGTTGATCATCAACCACAACATTGATAGATTGCATCATTACTTTTGTTCTGGAATTAAAGACTCCAAATGCTCTGCTATTTGTTGAGTAGCCCAAAAATATTCCTTCATCACTCTTGGGATCCATCTTCCTTCTTTGTTCACGATCAGTCAAGATATAACATTTACTACCAAACACATGGAAGTATTTGACTATAGGTCTTCTCCCTTTCCAGACTTCATATAAAGTAGTAGGAGTCCCTTTCTTCAAGGTTACTCTGTTGTGAACATAACAGGTTGTGTTCATAGCTTCAGCCCAGAAATGGTATGGCAATTTCTTAGCATGAATCATAGCTCTGGCTGATTCTTGGAGAGTTCTATTTTTCCTTTCTACCACACCATTTTGCTGAGGAGTAATGGGAGATGAGAACTCATGACTAATTCCTTCTGATGCACATAATTCAGCAAATTTGTTGTTCTCAAACTCTTTCCCATGATCACTTCTGATTCTGATAACCTGACTTTCTTTTTCTTTTTGAAGTCTTAGACAAAGGTCTTTGAAAACTTCAAATACATCAAATTTTTCCCTTATAAAATTGGCCCAGGTGTATCTGGAGAAGTCATCCACCACCACATAAGCATACTTTTTCCCACCAAGACTTTCCACCTACATGGGTCCCATCAAGTCCATGTGGAGAATTTCCAGCACTCTGGAAGTGGTGTCATGTCTGAGCTTCTGATGTGACATCTTTGTCTGTTTTCCAATCTGACGTTCCCCACACACTCTTCCTTCAGCAATCTTCAAGTTTGGAATTCCTCTAACAACTTCAACAGATATCATCCTCTTCATTCCTTTAAGATGCAGATGGCCCAATTTTTGATGCCATATCTTCACTTCTTCTTCTTTGGCTAGAGTACACATTGATGAATAACCAGTTTCTAGAGAGCACCACATATAGCAGTTGTCCTTAGACCTGACTCCTTTCATGATCACTTCATTTTCTTTATTAGTAATCAGACATTCAGTTTTTGTGAAGTTTACAGTTAGACCTTGGTCACATAGTTGACTGATGCTTATTAAGTTTGCAGTCAGTCCTTTAACAAGTAGAACATTGTCAAGGTTAGGGACTCCAAGGCAGTTTAGCTTTCCAATCCTCTTGATTTCACCCTTTGCTCCATCACCAAAGGTTACATAGCTGGTGGCATGAGGATGAAGGTCAGTTAGCAGGTTTTTGTTTCCAGTCATGTGTCTAGAGCATCCACTGTCAAAATACCAGTCTTCTTTGGCTGAAACTTTGAAGGAGGTGTGAGCTATTAGGTTAGTAACACCAGTCCTATGAACCCATTGTTTTCTGTTGACAGTGATGTGATCTTTGGGTCTAGATTGATGATGAGAAGGACTAGGATAGCCATACAATTTAAAGCAGAATGGTTTTATGTGACCAAATTTTCCATAGTAATGACATCTCCATCTTTGGTGTTTTCCTTTCTGTTGTCTTCCCTTATGATGTTGTGACATATGATGTGACATCTTTGGTTTGCTACCAGTGTGACTACACTCAGGTTTGAATTCATTGAACCCAAGGCCAGACTTGTCTCCTGCCATTTATCCAGTCTGGAGAATTTTGTCTAAGGTGTTTGTAGCGGGGTATTCGTTACCATTAGAGATATTGACTAAATCCAACGTAAATCATACAAGTCGAGTCGCCACCGCACTTCTATTTATCCAAAGGAATGGTTAGAAAGTGAACAAAAACCTAAAAGTTTTGTCGAATCAAAAACTAGTAAAAATGTCAGAGATCTGGGTAAGGGGGTTGGTTATGCAATGGGAAGGTGTAAGACCCCAATTTTGGCCCTAAGATCCCTCATGGCAGCATAACATTGCATTGCATAGCCTCAAGGATCATTGAGCATCTTGGCTCCCTTTCCCTTTGGGTAGGGATCTCTTGTGAGTGGTTTGAGATCACCAAGCATGCTTGAATTGTATATCATTGCTTTTCTCATTTTTGTTTACTAACCAAAAGCACAAAAATATGTCATTAACATTTTTGTTTGTAGCTTAAGCAATCACCAGGTCAAGAGCTTCAAGAAGATCCTTTGTGCAAGAGATGAGGTGTTTCCTTGGGATGAGGACCATATGAGTATTATAAGGAGCCTACATGAACTAGGGTTTCATTTTGAAGCATTTCACCAAGTGGTAGAGGCCCAAGTTAATCCAGACATTTCAAGGTCATCTGAGGACCAAAAGTTAACTGTGCAGTCAACTGAGGGCTATGAGGTGGGGAAATGAGTTGAGACACCACAATCATGTTCAAATGTAGTATATTCATCATTCTAAACTTCCATCTTGAAGATTCAAAGGTCATGGCAAAAGTTACTAAAAATGGAAAATGACATGTAATTCAAAGTTTCCAAATTTGGCAAGTTTTTGGTCCACATTCAACTTGACTTGTCAATGTCAAATAGGTTTCAAATGGATTTTTGGTGAACATGAAAGTTGTAGATCTTTGTCCCCCCTTTCCAAAAAGTCCTAATTCATGTCCATATGATGATTGGTTGAGAAGTTATAGTCATTTGATCACAAGGTGTGCATGGAAATTTAAAATGGCATAACTTTTGATACAATGCTCCAATTTGGTTCATTCTTTTTGCAAAAGGCTTCTCATGTTCAAGTCCTCTCAAAATGACAACATTTGGCTCATTTGTGCAAAAGAATCATGGCCAAATGCTCACTATTTCACACATGTGCATTTTGAAGAAATTATTCATCATTCCTTTTTGGCTTATGATATAAGCAAATTGACATTCCAATGATGATCCTTGGTTGCTATTGAGTGAATTCCAGCCATTGCATGAGAGGTTGCACGTGGATTATGGCCTTGGATTCATATCTCACTAATCATTATTAATGGATGGCTAATTTGATTTTCAGTGTGATTAGCAAGGGATATAAATACCAAAACCCTAATCCTAACTGCCATAACAGAACAATTTCAGATCAAAATTCAAGAATTCTCTCAACTTTCTCTCTCTTCGAATTTCCATTTTCTCCACATAATTCTCAAATCTCTTTGCATATTCTTGTTCCTGGTGCATCATTAAGCAAGAATCATCATCTGTTTGGATCAATTCATCAAGGAATCGAGCAGTGCAATAGCATGAACATGGCGATGGATTTTGGAAATTGAAGAAGATTCAAGTGGTTTCAACTGATTCTTTTTGCTTAAAGCTTCATAGGAAGTGCAGTGGAGTAGATCTGGAGCATTGGAACTCTTGAGAACGCGTGAACAGAGAGCTGCATTTCCAGGTGATTCAAAATTCATCATCTCTTTTTGTTGTTTTAAGGTCATAGATGTGTAGATCTTGATTAGCAGAGCTTGTAGATATGTTTAGAATTAAAAATGGTTGAGTATTGAGCATGTTATGTGAACTGGAAGTTTTGATCATGAATATGTTTCTCTTCGATCCGTGGAATCTAGGAAGAATTAGATGAAATTGATGTAATATTTGGATTCAGCATTGAAAGAGGATTCGAACAGTATAGGCTTTGTGTATTTCTGGATTTTTTTCACGGCGGCGCCACCGCGTAGCTGGCCGGAGAAGACGACCGAAGCTTAGCTCTGACGTCTGCATGTTGTTAGGGTTTATGCTGTGTTGGCTTCCATGTGTGCGCTTGCGTGTGAGTTTGATTGGTTGTGTTTCCTTTGACCATTGCCACACGTGCCTTGACCGCTTACTAGGCATGCTGACTATTAAATGAAACGGCGCGTTTCATGATTTTAAATGTGGACCATTGATTGCCATGCGCGCCAAGATCCAATGGCTGTGATATTTTCTGGATTTATTCAAATATATTTTGTTTCCCTCCATTTCTTTTAATATTTCATTTTATTTTGTTCATTTTGTTTAATTCATAAAAAATTCAAAAGTGGTCCAATTTAATCCCAATTTTTTTTCATAGTTTTGTTTTGATCTCTACTATTTTTTGGTGCTGATTTCATGATTTGTTGATGTCTGGATTTTTATTTGTGAATTTTTGATTGAACATTGTGTTAAATTGGTATGTTGCCTTCAATGCTTTGTGAAATTCTCTATGTTGAGCTTCTTGATCCAATTTTTTTGCATGCTTGACATTCACACATGATATGATTTTTTGGTCACTGGTTTGGAATTTTTCTCACATGTTATCATCACTTTTGACACATAGAGAAAAGTGTGACAATTTGTGTCACATTTTTGACATTGAGTTTGTGCATTTTTGTTCATATATCATTTAAACTTTTCTGGATTTGATCTTTTGCATATTATTTGTTCATGACATGATGAACTTGTACAAAAAATATCAAAGTCATTGCATGCATTTCTGATTTGATTTGAATTTTCTAAGTTGGAAGTTCATTTTGTGCATATTTTTTTGTCCTTGCATGACATAGATCATTTGAGATACTTGCTTATTGATTTGATGCTGGTCCTTTTGAGGACATTTTGTGGAGTGTTTGAATGTGCATTGTGTAAAAGATTGGGTTCTGTTTTGATCATTTGACTTAGTTTTGAATCTAGTCTTTGCACTAGTGTTTTGTACATAAACTAACCTTGTTTTGTGTTTCAGGTTGGGACATTTAGCATTGATGGTTGATTTGTTCTCACTTGTGAGATGCAAATGCATTTGAGTTCTAACATATGTTTGTTTTGTAGGTTCTAATTGAGGTGGTAAACTCATGAGCTCATTTGAGTGCTATGGCACTTATGCCTTGAATTGTGTAACTGTGGGAGAGTTTCACTGTTTGTTTTCTGTTTGTATAACTGAAATATTAACTGTTTAGTCTTTGTACAGGTACCTTAGTTGCTTGCTTGCTTTAGCTCTTGCTTGAGCTTTGGATTATGGTTGATACACCACTCAGGTAGTTAGCTTCTTACTTCATGTAGTCTGAAGTCCTGTCACCTTTTTGGCAGGCATTTTACTGGCAAGTCCTCCTTCAGAGGCTCTGTTTGTGTTTGTTTACAATTGTGCCAAAGACCTCCAAGATGAGGCATGTGATATTTGATAAGACCTCCAAGAGAAGAGGCAATTGACGGATAGAAGGGATTAACAGCCAATCCCCCGTTATTCAGTGTGTCGTTCTTTATGCTTGCACTACATGCTGATGCTTCTGAACATGTACCCAAGATCTTTGTCCAAAGTCTGTCAAGTGGAATAGGATCCCACTTTCTGGATCCCCACGCTTTCTTTATCATGAGCTCACCCTGGCCAGGGTTAAGAGCATGAGGTTTCATCCTCAATTCCATTTTGATCAGCTTCACCCTAACGTTCAATGTTAGTGGTTAAGAGCTACAGATTACCCATTATAGTTTGGCTTGTTTTTCGAGGTTGACATGACCCCTCTTGACTAAAGCCCACTCCATTGTTTGAGCCTCTTGTATGTATATAGTGTGTGATGTTTGTTTACTTGGAACTTTTGATGTGTGTGCTCTTGAACTAGGAGTTTCCATTTGAGCTTAATTGAAGGATTATTATCATGTTCATCCAAGTGGAATATACAAGATGCATTGAGGATCTCTTATGAGACTTGTTTGATTGCTTATGCCTTGTGCTTGCTTATTCCAAAGGATGGGAGCCACTTGGATCATCTATATGATCTCAAGAGAGGAACTCCTAGCGTGGTTTCACTTCTTAACCATCATCTTCTTGTTCTCTTTAGGACTTAGCCCTCATTCTTCATTTCTCCACCCTAACCCAAGCCAAAACCTTTTTGTGCAAACATTTGACTATTGTTTTCAGCATTAGAAACCTAAGCCTTATGCTTTTGATTTTCAAACTTTCTTTTCATAATACTCATTTTGAATTGAATCTTTAAGTCAACTTTGACCACTTTTGTATATACTTCTAATTGGTAAATATAACCCATTCAAATTTCTTTTGTGGTTCCAATGTCCACTTTCTTAATCAAATTTTCCATAACCTTTAGCTATTAGGTTTGAGTTATCTTTGTGGTAGATGTAATACTCACCTATATCCTTAGTGATGGACAATGAGTCTTCCATGCTTATTATAGGGTTAACCCCTCACTAACATGTTGAAGCTATCCTCACATGGTGGATTTGTGGTTTTAGGTTGAGTTTTCTCCCTTTGATAACAAAAGACCTTAAGGCTTTTGGACCAATCAATCCACTCATTTGTTTTGAGATTTTTACCCCGAACTACGAGGTTTTGATCCTAATCTTTTCATAAGAGGGTACGTAGGCAATGGGTTTATCCATCCAAACACAAAATGTAAATAACTTGTACATTCTCTTCTCATCTCTTCAATCATGTTTGCACAAATAAATTTTTCACAAAGCAATAACCTTTGCAACAAGTGTGAAAAGGGCTCCCTAGGAGTACCTAGGATGTTTTGGGTGCCTAACACCTTCCCATTGCATAACCAACCCCCTTACCCAGATCTCTGTTTCTTTTACTAGTTTTTGTTAAAACTTTTAGGTTTTTGTTCGCTTTCTAACCATTCCTTTGGATAAATAGAAGTGCGGTGGCGACTCGACTTTGTATGATTTACCTTGGATTTAGTCAATATCTCCAATGGTAACGAATACACCGCTACATAAGGTATTAGGCACCTAAAGCATCCTAGGTACTCCTAGGGAGCCCTTTTCACATTTGTTGCAAAGGTTGTTGTTTAGTTTTTTTTTTGAAAATTTATTTGTGCAAACATGATTGAAGGGATGAGAAAAGCGTGTATGTTTATCTAATGTACTACTTACTAAAAGAAGGGTCAAAAGAAAATGACTCGCACGGACGTCGCATCCACTGCATACGTATCTCATCTGAATCTGAGAATCAGAGTCTTCGTAGCTCGGCTACCTATGGGTTAAAGAGGAGTGTGCTCACTAAGACATCACGTCTTATGCCTACGTATCTCATCTGGGATGAAAATCAGAGCAAAACGTAGTTCGACCACCTATGGGGTAAGGGTTGTGTTTTGGGGTGAACGACGTTACTACGCAATCTACCGGATGCTCGACCTTTGGAGACTTACTCACCTGTAGTAGAAGGAGATAACATGTTCTTATGAGAAGAAAAATCAATGAGTTTGGGGTGTTTAGGGATGCTCATGCAAAAAGGCAGTCCTAGATGAAGGAACCGCGCTACCTTAAATGACATGCCACGAGAGGCTATACGAAACCTAAGAAATCGGTAACATGCGGGAAAAGTAAAGGGATCGAGAGATCTACCGTACGGATAAAGATCCGAAGTAACATCAATTAGATAAATAAGAAACCCAAAGACTCTTCCAAGCTAAACACCTTCAAAGAAAGTGAGTCAGTACAGGTAATCGGAATAAACCTCCAGGTGGTACTCCACAAACAAAGTGGAACACCAAGCAAGCTATCCCTGCAAGAGTATGTGAGCCCTCACAAAAACTCAACAAACAGGTTAGAGTAATATGACGGAATTAGGAGAAAACAATGCCATAACAAACACAAAACAGGTTAGAGCAAACAGGATAGGGTAATCAAAAGTTGTCCCCAAATCAAAATGTAACCACATGAATCATGCCATTTGAAATTCTGGTATAGTCAGAGTTCAGATGTTCTACACGAAGTCATGACATCTGATCCAACATTGTTACTAATACAGCAAGACAGTTATAAAAATTAAAACCCAGTACTCATATGCACTCAGTCACAGATGTCATGACATTTGCTACTATACCACCATGGACAGAAGAACATCCAGTTTTGTCCACCTAGTACAAAGACACAGTAGAGATCAAACATAACACTTATGTTTATTGATCCTGCCCAGTTATCAGCATGATGTCTCAACATTGATTTGAACATCACCTGTTCCAACATTACAGATGGTTGAACTGTAACAGACCAATCAGTCTATACATCAGTATTAGCAGTCAATTATGAATGTCATAACATTCTGTTTTGCATTCAGACTGCAGGCTATGTGTCAGGTCTGTTATTCCCTTCATAAACAGACTAACACCAGACTGAGTTATAACAGACAGAATATAGTGTACAGAAGGTAAAAACACCAGTAATTGTTAACCCAGTTCGGTACAACATTACCTACTCTGGGGGCATACCAAGCCAGGAAGAAGATCCATTATTAGCAGTATTAATTCAGAGTTAAACTTCCCCGTTTACAACTCTTCACTTAATCCCTACCCAATGCAATCTATACCTAGGCACTCCTAGATAGAAACCTCCAGTTTCCATTCCTATCACTACAATTACAATGTAATGTTTAAACAACTTGAACATGCTTCACAGCTTCGTTCAAGAACATAACAACTCTTGCCTACAGGCTTTGGGTTACAAATAATCTCATGCTTTCAAGCACTGAGAAACACCTGATAACCTTCCCACAGGTTGGGAGGTTTACCTCACACACACCTCTAATTTTTACATTGTTTGAGGCTTACAAAACCTAGGTTACAATCTGCTATTTATAACCTAGCCACCCAACTGGATTTGGGCCTTCAGAAATCCCAGCAAGCTTCTCCTTTGCTGTTACAAAGCTGGCAGAAATCTTCTGCTACAATCAAGGTCTTCAATCTTTTAGTTCCTAAAATATCCTAACATATCTTCATATTTAGAAACTGTATATTCACCAAATATTCTGATTGAGTCTTCTAGGCTTGGACATCTTGAAAACCCTAAATCTATTTTCCAATCAAATCTTTTTAAAACAGCTGTATAGATCTCCTTGGAAAATAAGTAAATCTGGTTGTAATCCATGATTGAATGCGCCAGCTAGCCATATCTTCAATCATCCAATGATTTCCATTAATTGTGCAATCACAAAACCCTAGACATTCATACTGAATGTTCTGTGTACAGGATGTCATGACATCGGGTCTGACATCCTGGAAAAATCCTGCATAACCAATTTCCTTTTATAGCAGGTACAGCCATATCAGATACCATGACATTGTGTATGTCATCTGAAACAATCCTGCATGAACATGTCTTCCATTTAAGCTCCAGCAGGTACAACCAATATCAGAAGCCTTGTCATTGTATGTGGCATTCTGAAACAATCCTGCTCGCATATGTTCTTTAACTCCAGCAGGTACATCGGATATCTCATGTTAAGACATCACACATGACATCTTGTGAACATTCTTTGTTTTACCAAAATTGCTGCCAACACTTAGAATCAACACCATTAAAATTCACAAAAAGCTCACAAAAAGCAACCAAGGGTAGGAGGCCTAAACCTCTTGTCAAACACATGCATCAAAAGGGTATCAAATTCACCCATAATACCTCATACATTTAGAGCATTCAAATTAAAAGCATAAAGTAATGGGAATAAGGGCAAACCTGATTGGAGAGACCGATGAAATTGAATGGCACGGTTGGGTTTGCAAAGCACTCTTAGGGTTTTCATGAGAGGGAATTGGTTCTTTGCCGATGAGTTCCCTTCAGTCTCTGGAGGTTGCTCTGAACTCTGTTAGCTCTTCTCTCACTATCTTTTTCCCTGCCAAGGTAGTAGGAATAGAATCCTTTTGTTTCACTGAAACTTTGAATTTATAACCTGATTTTTGTGGACCTGTGGGCTCAAATGAGAGAGGCCCAAGTCCAAAAAAATTCTGTTATATTTTATTTATTTATTTATTCGTTTTTTTTTTCGTTTTTCGTTCTTTTTTTTTTAAACACGTGGGCTTCGCCTAGCGAGCATGACAGTTCATGAACAAACTTTTGCTCCTTCAAGATTAACGTTTTGACTGACGAATAGACCCCATTTGAACCTGTTGGAAGTATCTCAAGCCATTCCCTTGTGTTGACTGATCATCTAAATAGAACCCACAAAGTGTCTTGGATGATACTCAAGCTTCAAACAAAAGATGTTAGTGACACATTTTTATGCTTTTGGTTAGTAAACAAAAGTAAGAGAAACAATGATGTATAATTCAAGCATGCTTGGTGATCTCAAACCAATCACAAGGAGTCCCACCCAAAGGCAAAGGGAACCAAGATGCTAAAGATCCTTGAGGCAATGCAAATGCAATGTTATGATGCCATGAGGGATCTTAGGGTCAAAATTGGGGTCTTATAGTGTCAGATCCATTGTTTAGCATTCTGACATACTTTGTTATCTCATCCAGTTTGGAATTCAAGAACACTACTTCAGTTTTCAACTTAGAGATGGTTTCCAAGTGTTCTGCCTTCTCATTCTCCAGTTGTGTTATCACTTTCTTCTGACTTTCAACTTGTTGACACACTTCTTCACTTCTGTGACACAACTTTTTGTAGGTAGTGGCTATCTCATCAAAGGTTACTTCATCATCACTTGAGTCTTCATCAGAACCTCATCATCCAGTCAAGGCAGTCACAAGATTTGCAGACTCTTCTGTTTCACTTTCATCAGACCAAGTAGCAGCAAGACTCCTCTTCTGTTTCTTGAGGTAGGTCCCACATTCAGCTCTAATGTGTCCATACCCATCACATTCATGGTACTGAACTCCTTTTCCTTCTTTGGACTTTTCATCAGATCTTGTTCTTCTTCCAGCATTATTGGACCTACTGATGTCAGATGAGATGTTCTTGACATTATACTTAGACCTTACATCCATCTTTTTCAGAAGTTTGTTGAACTGTCTTCTCGGTAATGCTACATCATTTGCCAGATCTTCATCAGTATCTTGACCATTTTCTTCCTCTTTCTCTTCAGTGTTTGACATGAAGGCTATGCTTTTGACTTTCTTTTCAAATCCATCACACATTCCCAACTCAAATGTTTAGAGGGATCCAATTAGCTCATTCACTCTCATATTGGAAATGTCTTGAGACTCTTCTATGACTGTCACTTTCATGGCAAATCTCTTAGGAAGTGACCTGAGTATTTTCCTCACTAGTTTTTCATCTGACATCTTCTCACCAAGGGATCTCGAAGCATTAGCAATTTCAAGGATATTCATATGAAATTCATGAATATTTTCTTTTGCTTTTGATTAGAAGTTATTATGACTTTTGCTTTTGTTTTGTTTTAGTCATTCTTTGGAGAACACTCAACCCACTATTCACAAGCATAGATCCATGAACCAAGACATCTTCCAAAGGAAGGAAAAAATGTCAAGTTTCCACACAATACCATGAAAGAGGGGAGACTTATAATCTCACATACTAGAATGATATGCCTTTTGGTCTCACAAATTTAGCGGTATGTTAAGCAATCGTAATTGGACTTATGGAGAAGTCACAACTATTTGAGGTCGGGCAATAGAATTTTGGTGTTAATTCATGTTAGAGACATAGTATAATGAACTATGCTCATAAAACATACCACACACAAAAAGAATATGCAAAAGGGTGGACCTAATCTCATCCATACTCATGTTGATTTTGCAATCAACTAGCCTTATGATATAGAGATATCATAGGTCCATGACATGAATGAATAAAGAATGGGAATGAGATGAAGAGGGAGGGTAAATGGAATCAACACAAATTGGTCAAAGGAGGACTTTTACCAAATTAAGATCATTCATTCATTTTGGGAGATGAATTAAACATTTCATCAATCCCCTAAATCCAATGATCTTAACTCAACAAAGTCAAATCAACCTTAACCAAGGCCCAACTACACAAGTCAAACTCAACAAGTCAATAATAGAAGCTCAACACAATTTATTTGGCATTTAATCAATTAAAAATAATTAAAATATGCATTAAATTAAATTATGGTTTGTCAAATTCCTAAAACTACATCAAAACACCAAAGAAATGGCCATGAGATTTATCATAGGTCAAACAAGGTCAAAGGACCTTGGAGAAAAAATTCATCATTTTTGGAAACTTAAAACTATTTTTAAACAACTAAAAATATTCACAAAGTCAATTAAATCATGAAAAATATTAATAATGATCCAAAAAATAATTTTAATTCAAAAAATGAAAGAGGAATTTATTTAAATTTTTTTGGTGAAGCCCTCATATTTTTTGGATCAATATTAAAATTAATATGAATTAATGAAAATAACACAAATAAAATGAAAATCAAATAATCAGAAAAAACGTGGACCACTTGATCTCCCTCATTAGTTGATGTGGAAGATCATGTGGTCTCAAACGCGCAATCCACGATGGACTCTAGTCAACACGCCACAAATATGGTAATTCAAACCAATGCACGAGATTAAATCATTTCAAACGGATCATGTGGCTCTGAACCTGCTAACTCACCACCGGAGCTACAGCTCCGGTCACCTTCTCCGGTGAGCTTCACCGGACTGGTTCAATCATAACCACCACCAAAATTAAAAAGAAGGACATGATTTTAAAGTAAAAATGGCACTGAGCTCGAATCTGGCCTCAATTCATCCTAACTCCAAGTATATTGAGAGATACAAGGAGTTGAAATTTGAGGTGCATGATCTGAGTTGCTTCGATTTGACCTCAAAGCAACTCAATCTTGTTGCCTACATTGGTAGGACTTCAGACAACCAAAGATCCAAGAGAACTATGGAGAATTGAGTGAGAATCGAAGAGATGAAATTTTCTGAAAAATACCTTCAATGCAGGTCTGAATTCGATGGTTCTTGCTTTGGCTTATGCTTGATCTTGCTCAGGATGCTTGCATAAGTAGATTAGAATGATCAAAAGGCTTTGGATCCTTGGATATTTGAATCTCATAACAGTGAGATTCAAACTGAATTTCCAATGGAAATTCTCAGGTTTGTCCTCTCAAATGGAAGGGTTTGGATGCTTGGGATCAAAGCTGGTGCGAAGGGTCCTCATTTCAGACGCATAGAACCTCTATTTATAGCCAACTCAAATGATATTTGCACACTTCAAATGAACTTCCAAAATTAGCAATGAGTGATGCATGGGTGTATGGGCGTGTACATGCCCATGAAATCACTCCATATGTTACATAATCAAGTGTAAACATTGATGAAGTCATGTTGGAAGGCTAGGCAAATGTGCATGGAAGTTTGAAGTTCAATCTTGCCAAATGATGATGCAATGTTGAAGCCATGCGCATCCCATTCAAATCTTGTCCAAAATGGATGAAATTGGACTTTTTGGAAAGTTTAGATCAAGAGGAACAACTTTCATGTTGAAGATGTTTTCATTTGAAGCTTGTATCATGATGAATTTTAAGGTGGAAGTTTGTAAATTTAAACATATTAAAAACAAATCTAAGTGTCAAGCCATATGTTCACTTATTCCACCTTGGTTAACTTTTTATGTGAGCTTCAAATAAGAAACGTTCCTTCATCAAAGTTGTATCTCTCTCAAAGTCCTTCAAAATAGCTCTTCCTCCAAACATAAAATTTGAATTAGACATATTTAGTTTGATGGTGCAACTTGGAAATATTTCATCTTATAAAAATTGAGCAAGTTATGGCCTTGAGAATTTGACCTCCAAATTAGGGTTTAGACAAAATGACCTATAATCTTTCACCATAAAAAATGACTTTCCAAGAAAAACTATATCTTTAACTTAACATGAAAGTTGTTTTGAATGTCATTTAGAGTAATGTTTCTCTTGGAATCATTTTCATATGATAAAAATTGTAGGAGATAGGGTCTAGGGAACCCCAGTTTTGATCAGATGAATTCCTCTGGTCAACCACCATCAACCAACTTGATAGCTTGAAATTCTCTTGACTTTTGGGACTCATGGGAGATAATATATGCATAAGATGATGAAATTTGAAGCATCCCTTGAAATATTTGATTAATTGTTGAAGAAGCTTGTTGAAGAAGTTACACAAGATACCCAGATGAATTAGGGTTTCCCAGGCAAACCAACTCCAAACTCTTGATGAATTCTTGATCAAAATAACATGTGGAGATCACGAGGATACATATATGATGCATAGAGCCATTGTGGATCATTCTTGATTGAGATCTTAGCAATGAGGGTCTTAAACCCTAGATATGAGCTTGATAAATCAAAGATGAGCATGTGCCCTACCTACAAAAGAGTTAGACAAATGCAAAGACATATGTTTTGGTATTTTGGTTAGTAGAATGATAAAAATACAAAGTAAGATACAATGAAATAGTGCTTGGTGATCTCTCCCAATGCAAACCCAATGAATAAGGGGTAAGGAGGATGTTAAGGTGTGATCCCAATGCTAATGCATATGATGATATAACATGAGGGATATTAGGGTCAAAATTGGGGTCTTACACCATTAATAAAATCATATTTAACATCCATTTGGTAAAGCTTAAACACCAGGCAGCAAGCGAATGCGAAAAGGAGTCTAATAGCTTCTAGACGAGTTACAGGAGCATAAGTCTCCTCGTAGTTTATTTCTTCAGCTTGACTATATCCTTTTTCCACTAATATTGCTTTATTTCTAGTAATTACATAATTTTCATCCATCTTATTCCTAAATACCCATCTTGTGCCAATGACGGTTTTATCAACCGATGCGAAACGAGGTCCCGAACATCGTTACATTTAAATTGGATTAGTTCTTCTTATATAGAAAATAACCATCCCTCATCAAGTAAAGCATCAAATATCAATTTAGTTTGAATCTGAGAAATGAAAATAGAGTACTTACATAAATTATTAACATGTGACCTAGTACTTACACCTCTTTTAATGTCTCTTGGGATTTGATCTAATGGATAATCCTTTACAATTGTCCAATCTTGAGGCAGCTGGTTCGAGGTCTCTTGTTTTGCATCCTCATGTAAGCTTTCCTATTTATCTTCTGTAATGTCCCCATCCTTTTTTGAATAAGTAGGATCCTCTTTGGAACTTTCGTTGTCGATCAACCTTTCTATTATCACACCTGAAACATCAGAACAAATACCCTTCCCTGTCTTATGGGGTGAGGACTCATCAAGACTAACATGAATGGACTCTTCTACATAAGAATTTATATGATTGTAAACCTTATAAGCCTTACTGGTAGATGAGTAACTTAAGAATATACCTCCATCGGATTTAGCATCAAATTTACCAAGATTGTCCTTTCCGTTAATTAAAATAAAGCATTTGCAACTAAAATGCGAAAATAAGAGATATTAGGTTTTCTACCCTTAAGTATCTCATAGGGTGTCTTTTATGGATTGGATTGAATGATCGCCCTGTTTAAGACATGTCATACGGTAGTAATCGCGTTCGCCCAAAAATACTTAGGTAAGCTCATTTCATTTATCATAGTCCGGGCCAATTCTTCCAAAACATGATTCTTACGCTCAATAACACCATTTTATTATGGAGTTCTCGGGCATGAGAAATTATGAGCAACCCCATTTTCGGTGCAAAAGTTTTGAAATTGATGGTTAGCAAATTCACCACCACGATCACTATGGAGAGTGATGATTTTAAAACTAAAAACATTTTGGATAAGCTTAGCAAAATCAACGAAAGCCTTAAAAGTTTTGTACTTGTTCGAATAAAAACAACGTCCAAGTAAATCTAAAGTATTCATTAACAATCACAAATCTGTAATAGTTGCCTCCTAAACTTCTTGTCCGCGAAAGGCCAAAGAAGTATAGGTGGAGAAGCTCAAGAGGTTTTGATGTCGAAATAACCTTATTCAATTTAAACGAAACTCTCGCTTGTTTTCCCATATGGCAAGAATCACATAATTTGTCTTTTAACAAGTCAAAATTCACATGACTTAAGCGTCTATGCCATAACTAAGAATATTCACTCTTGGCTACTAAATACTTATTTCCATGCATTGACATGTCATTTATATAAAGCATATACACATTTTCAATCCTAGAACCCTTAAACACAAGGTCCTTACTTGTATTATGTTCAACTACACAACTAAGAGTATAAAAACTACGGAATACCCTTTGTCACATAATTGGCTAATACTAAGTAAGTTGTGTTTAAGCCCTTTGACTAAAAGCACATATCCAATGGTAATTGTGGAGGGATTTCCCACAATAACTTCACCAAGAATTTTACCTTTCATATTGTCTTCATACGTGACATGACCACTTTCCTTCTCATCGAACTTGATGAATATGGAATCATCTCCCGTCATGTGTATTGAATATCCGCTATCTAGAAACCATAATATTTTTGCGGAGACAAGACTTTCCTGCATAAATTTAAATAGGCAATTTAGGTGCCCAACTAGTGGATCCTTTAGGATTAGTTGAGTTACCTATATGAATCCATGACATTTTACCATTGGGAACTTAAATGTTCCTAACATGACAAAGAGGCCTAATGTGACCCTTATCACCATAATAATGGCAAATAGCTTTAAATGAAATGCTTCTTCTATTTCTTTTAGTGACATGAGGTTTTTTCTTAAAAACCTTCTCTCTTTCACTTAAAGAGCTATAATAAGTACACGATAGCTAAGTAACATATGTTAGTTGGCCTTTAATAGTTTCAATTTCAAGTTTTAAAATTAGACACTCAACACATTCCACTATTTCCATCTTTCCAACTAAAGTATCTGAAACATTACAACGCTTAACCATTAGAGATATATGTGCTTTCTTAAGAGGTTATAAAGCAAGATTAAGATGATTTATCTTCTCTTCAAGTTTTAAAATCATTTATTTTTTTATAGAAATTTTCTTAAACGCTTTTATAGAATCCACATACATGTCATTGAGTGATTTCAATAATTCACTATAAGAATACTCATTATCGGAATCAGACTTATGTACCTTTGAAGTTTCACCTTTCTTATGTACCATCAAACAAAAGGTGGCATACTCATCATCTAAACTCAATCAAGAATCTAAGGAGGAGCTCTCATCCTCTTCTTCCCAGGCTCTACGGCCTTTGAAGTTTTTTCCTTTTGTCTTGAAGTATTCATTGTCTTTTCTTTTATGATGTTTGATGAGACTTATATAGGTGGTTCTATAATGTCTCAATTTTCCACACTCGTAACATGTGATATCATCATCATTTTTATTGTCTTATTTCTTAGGTGGGTGAGTATTTATGAAATTTACTAGTCCCTTGTCGGAATGCTTGAGTTTGTTTCTCTTTAAGTGTCTATTGTAGTGTCTGGCAAATAAACTCATCTCTTCCTTTTCAGAAGATTCTTTAGAGTTGTCCCTTTCTTACTTTGACTTCTTCCCTTTAGATGAAGAAAATTTCAAAGAAAAATCACATTTCTCTTCTTTACCTTTCTCTTTCTTTTTTGACTTTACTTCTCTATCGGCGAGTCGTTTCAGCTCATTCTCATGATCGACTAACTTTCCAAACAGTTTTGTAATATCTAAAGGACTAAAATCATTTGATTATTTTATAGCGGTAACATATGGTTGCCGCTGCCTGCACATAGATCTCAATATTTTTTTAGTACAATCTTTGTTAGAAAAGGTTTTATCCAATTTTCTTAGTTTGTTGATTAAATTGAGCAATCTAGTTTGCATAAAATCTACAGATTCTTTAGATTCCATATGAAATAGTTCAAACTCCTATGTAAACATATTGATTTTAGAATCTTTGACGAAATTCGTTCCCACATAGAGAGTTTGAAGAGTGTTTAACATAACTTTAGCACTCGTATGATGTGAAATTGAGTAGCATACTTTCATGCTCAAAGCGGAAAAAAGTATGTCTGTTGCTTTCAAATATATGAAGCCTTTTTGGTCTCATTATCATTCCAATTTTATGGGTGTTTAACAACGTCGTCATTGCTCTTGGGAATAAATGGTCCCTCGGTGACGACACACCATAGGTTTTGTCAACTGATAACAAGTGTACATACATGTTTGCTTTCCAATAAGTATAGTTTTTGCATTTGAAAACTTGTGCTCTATTATAAGCTCCCTTAAGACCGCCATCGTCTGCCATATTCACATACTTTGGATGTCAATTAGAGACAATCAAAAGACCAACTCTTAACTCCAATTATTGGGTGTAAATATGGAAGTAGAAAAATAATCTAGAGGGGGTGAATAGTGTTAGAACAAGATTTGTTCATCCCCTTAAAAGGTTTTGATGATAACAAAATATTTAAAGAATAAAAGAGTTTGCTAACATTTTGTTTAAGTGTGCAGGATCACAAGCATAGAACGAATCCTGATTATTAGCATATATGGAGAAGTAATTTAAAGTCTGATTCGGATTGATCAGAATCTGAAGTAGTTCATCACCTATGAAGGCATCGCACTCTGTCCTCATGACCTAACTTTTCATGACAACTCAGACTCTGAAGGTGTGGAGAGCAGTTGATCCATACACTGATTTGAATCAGTCCTGTCTAATCAAAGCCCCAAATTTCTGGACAAAGTCAACTAGGATTTTAGATTTGCAAGGCTCAAGAAAAATGGATGTGACATCTTCAGACCGCTCAACCTTTTGGTAGATACATAGTACGATGAAAGATACTAAGAGCAACATTATTATTCAGTGGATAAAGCTTCAAACCAGAAGCAACTCTCCAATGCCTCTCTTGGCATACTTCTTCACTAAGTTTGTTGTTATTCAAACCTCCAATGACTATTTTTCTATCTATAAAAGGAAGCTGAAGATTCAAAGGAAGGTTACAACTTCACAACATATAGAAAGATCTTAGCATAACTCTGAGTTGTTCTTGTAACTGTTATAACGTAAGATCTTAAGATTTCTTTTCTTAGATTTATCTTATAAATCTTATAAAGGTTGAAAACCTTTATGATTTTTGAATGATTGTTATACTTATGATTGTGTATCAAATTATATTAGTTATCTTGTCTACTAAACAAGTTGTTTAAAGTAGAAGAAGTCTCTCGCATGTGTGCTTGAGAAAGGAAGTCTTGAACTAGATGGTTTAATCAAGAGGTCTCATTCTAGGTAGATTAGCAAGGAAGTCTTGAACCATAGGGTTTAAGAAGGAAGTCTTGATCAGGGGCTTAAGCAAGGAAGTCTTATTCGGGTGTGTTTGAGTAAGAAGTCTTGAGCAGTGGCCTAAGCATTTGTAATCAGTTTTGTTATAGTGGAAAGCTCTTATTGAGGCAAGGGGACTGAACCATTCTTAGTTGAGGAGAGGAACCAAGATAATTTTTGGGTGTTGCTTGCATTTACTTATGAACTTTATATTTTCTCGTATGTGTTTACTCTATATCAGAGTCTGAACATTGTTCAAAATCTGAACATGTTGATTCAGAAGTGAAATCAATTTTTAGCATACACAATTAAACCCCCCCCTTTCTTGTGTATTTTTTCCACCTTCAATTGGCATCAGAGCACGGTCTGTGCATTAACACTTAACAGTGGCGCACAAAAGATTCTGAGAAATTTACTGATCTCGTCATGGTTGGCATTTCCTCTGTTACTGATGGAGATTCACCTCGAGGCAGCAACAACCACAACCAAAGTACATCTAGTTATACTTCCATACCACCAACATTCAATGGTAATTCCACTAAATTTGAATGGTGGAAGAGCAAGATGTACACTCATATCATTGCGTTAGATGATGAGTTGCGGGACATCCTTGAATATGGCATTTGATTTCAGGTCAATGGTGTTGGGATGGTTGATGATAGGAAGTCTCTCACTCACGATCATAAAAATATTTATAGAAAACATCATAGCGTGAGAGGCATTCTTGTTGATGCCTTACCTCATTCTGAGTATATAAAGATTATTGATAAGTCAATTTCTCACACTACCTTTAAATCTATATATGCTACCTATGAAGGTAATAAACAAGTGCAATAGGCTAAAGTTAATCTTCTGGTTCAGTAATATGAGTTATTCAGAATAAAAGGAGATGAGAACATTGAATCCATGTTCTCAAGATTTCAAGTTCTTGTGTCTAGACTTTAGGTCTTGAACAAGAGCTACACTACTACGGATCATGTCACGAAGATTCTTAGGATTCTTCTTGCCATATATAGACCAAAAGTAACTGATATTCAAGAAGCTAATAACTTAAACACCATAAGTATTGAAAGTCTTGTTAGCAACCTCCAAAGTCATGAAATGGAGTTAAATGGAGATGAGCCTAAAAAGCAAGTTAAAACCTTGGCTTTAAAGTCTTTTGAGAGGTATCAGAGATTTTCTCAAACTAAAAGGCTCAAAGAAGCCACTCATGATGAAGCTTCTAATGAAGAATCTGATGATGATGATGCACTAGCTTTTATCATCAGAAGATTTTGACAACTGGCCAGAAGGAAGAACAGGTTCTCCAGTAAGAGAGATAACTTCAAAGGGTCAGGATCTGGGAATAAAGATCAGGATGGTTGTTTTAACTGCAATAAGCCTGGTCACTTTATTATTGAATGTCCTGATATCCATAAAGACAAAAACAAGAAGGAAAACTTCAAGAAGAACAAATACAAAAGCAAGTTCAAGAAGAGTCTTGTCATACCTCAAAATTTACCTTACGTCCTTTACATTTTCATCTAACTTTCGACCCTCAATTCATATGCATATTCATGTCATATTCATTCATATACTACTACGTTCATTCAATTGCATCATTGATTCAGAGGACGGTGTTTATGGTATAAGCATTGGGCAGCTCATGTTATGGTGTTCTTGAAAACCTAGCCTGTGGTATTTTGATACTACATTTAATTTCGATCTAAGACGCTTGTGGTTCAGGTGGACTACATAATGGCATTGGGTCTCGTTATGAACTGCAAATGGGATTGACTAATCTTTCATGGAGTTGGTCGTTTGATATGAATTTGAGACAAGGCTTTGCAAATCAGAGTCAAGCAAACAATTCATTATTTCATGCAAGTTCATTCAAGTACGAATTCAGATTTGCAATACAAGACATGGTAGAAAGCTATTTTTCTTCACAAAAACATCTCATTTCTTTACAAAAGAGTCCTAGAAAACCAAAATTACACATTTCTAAATCATTTGATCCCCAATTGACTTTTGGTTAACTATTGACTTTTTGGTCAAATGGTTGATCAAAGTCAACTGACCACACAACTATACTCATTTCATTTCTCCATGAGCCCTTCATTTTCAATTTTCTGCACCATGTCAGAGTGTTGTTCAATACCATACCACGAGTCAGACCTACAAAAACATACCATATCACATACGCAATGAGTCACATTCCTAACATGCCACAAAATATCAAAAAGGGAGAAAAAACATTTTTTTTCATGTTGGTAACCGGTTACACAAATCAAGGTAACCGATTACACATCCTCAACCATGCCTTTAAGCAGCCATAGAAAGCAAACTTTCCTGCATGTAACCGGTTATGCAAAATCAGGTAATCGGTTACACCTGCCTTTTCAAAACTTTCAGCAGCCCAGAAACACATCTTTTCATATATGTAACCGGTTACACAAAATCAGGTGACCAGTTACACCTATTAAAACCAGTTTTTTTACACTAGTTTTCGTGTGTGTAACCGGTTACACCTGAGACAGTAGCAGAAAATACGGAATTTTTCAGCATTGCAGAATTTGTTTCCACTCCCAATTCACTTCCAAACCAGATCCAATACACCTTGCAATCTGTGTTCAATTATGCAGCAACATTACACTACATTAACTCACTCCCAACCACACTTCAAGTCATCAAAAATCTAACATTCGAGATACTCTAACATCACCCAACTGTCATAACAGTTCCACTAGCATCTCCAACTAACTTCTTAATAGAAAATCTAACACCATTAACTTCACAACCAACTTGTTCATTGAATCCTCTAACACTAATCGCTACCTTAACTTCCGACTTCCGTTGCCCGAAAAATCTGACCGAAACATTTGGAATTTGCATCTATATAAACTCACCACTCTCATCAAAATCATAGGCTAGAAACCACAAAATCAAAACCTACTTATTCTCTCAAATCACTCATTACAAATTCAACTTTCACCCTCTTACTTCATCTTCTCCAATTCCTATCCCTAAACTAAAGCTCTTTCACCATTGGAGCAAGCTTCACATTGAAGCTTTTTATCAGTTGAGTTAAACATCCTACATTCTACATTACTCTCATAATCACAAAAATCAACATCAATAACAACAACCCAATTCATAACTTTTTAGAGCCAAATCATTGAAGAGTAGAAGTAGAAGATCAAAGAAGCATACCTCTATCTTTTTCATCTTCATGACCTTCAAATTTTAGCAAGTTTTAAGACAATTTATTGTCGGTCAGAGACTTTTTATCCTTCTTTATTTGCTGAATTTTTGATACCACATTGTAGCTTTTGCATTGGAGAATCAAAGTCCTAAGATTTGGTGGCTTGGTTCTCCTTCATCTCTATTTAATTTCAGTTTTTGCACTTAGAGTTTTTAGCCCTTTTGCTCCAATTTTCAGAATTAAATAACTCTTAGTTAGAATATATGAGATATTAGGATAAAGAAGGTTGAGAGGAGTAGAAAGGTGGTGATATTCCTTGATTCCGGCAAACTCCCCTGCCTCCGCCGTGGTGGTGCCAGAGCTCCGGTGGTGGTTGCTTTTTAACTTAAAACTTTGAACATGATGTGTATAGAAGATGAAATATGTGTTGCTGAATTTTCTCCATATTCCCTTGCAAATTTTGTTGGACTTAGGACATTAATCCCACAGTTTTTCTTTCCATATCCCCGTTTTACTAGACAACACATATGCCGAACCCAACAATAAATTTTTGTGTTTGGGCCTTTTCTATTAGGCTCAAAGCCTCTATTTCCAGGTTGCACGCCCTCTGGGTTATGCACCTCTGAAGATTTAATTTTTTTTACTCTATTTCTTTTTTTTTTACCATTTCTTTATCAATGTTTGCTATACTTTTAATTCACGAACATGCATATTTTAATTCATATAAATTCACACATTATGGTTAATTAGCATATTTTCTCTTTTTCCATTTAATTGAATTAGTTCTCCGTTTAATTCATTTCCATGCCATGTTAACTCATAATAAATGCACATGAAAAATGATTAGGATAGATTTCTACTTGAGACTTTAATTTCAATATTAAAATATCATTAGAAATTAATTCTTTCACTCTTGATTGCATGCATGAACTATTGTTGCATGAATGGTTTATTTTTGCACTTTAATAATTATTTTATGCATCAATTACGATCTTGAATGCATTTTGTTCTATCAATGCCACTTGATTGTTTTAGGCATGATACCATAATAGGCTTGTATGAACCTTTCCTGCTCCTTGTATTGGTTTGTAACTCATTCCCCCATTGTGGGTAAAATGTCCCTCATTCTTATGAACACGTAATAGCTTAGAATTCATTTTCCTTTATTGCTTTCCTTTGCATATTAACTAATAAGATAAAATCAAATGATAAAAAGAACTTTTCCAAAGAATAAAAACACACTTGATTCAACGTCAAGTGCTTTTCCAAATCAAATTCATTTGAAAGCAACGCGGGTACTTGCACTTCTATCTCTATCTTATTCTCACACCTTTCATAACAAATAAATCCCAAACACTTGATCTAATGTCAAGTGATCTTTCAAAATATTTTCATAATAAAATGGAAGACAAAGATGGGGTGGACGTACTTGTGCATAACATTTAAGTACATGGGTTGTCGGTCGTACCTAGCTTGTAGCCCGATGCTTGACTTTCATTCAAAATACTTAATAATATAATGAGTTCAATCCAGTGCTATGAGAGGGAAAAAGAATAGTTAGCATACTGAGGTTCTCTTGACTCCCGAATATTTTGATTATTAGTCGTACTTAGCCAAAGATTAAATGTTTGTCTCTCTCTAAGTATCAATGATTAAACTTGACAAAAAAATTCATAATAAAGATTCTAAAATCAACCATAACTCATCAAATCCAATTTTCCGCCTTAGGGAATCCAAAACCTTTTCACAAAGGACATGTTACTTCCGTTCTACTATGGTATGAACAACGCTTGAGCCTCCCATGTGCGAGCATACAATGATGTCTAGTTGCTAAAATGCGATCCAAGCGCATCCATTCTATCGCAAACAAACAAATGCTTAAGTCTTCCATGCGCGAGCATACAAATAACATTAATCGATAGAACACGAATGTTAACATTGTTCACTAAAAACAATCAACACACTTTATTTTATACTCGGAACTACGAAGCTCTAATTTCTTTATTGTACTATGAGGATACGTAGGCACAAGATTGCGAGATTCTGGCGAGCACACTAATTTAAAACTTTTTTCTCCTTGAACCAATCGCTAGTAACCTTCAAATAAAAACACCCATATGCACATAGAATAATCAAAGTGGTTCCTGTTGAGTACAAAGGATGTGAGTGGTGCTAATACTTTCCCCTTGCATAACCGACTCCTGAATCCGGTCTTGGTCGTGACGACCATTCTTTTGAGGTTTTATCGATATTTTCTCTTTCCTTTGGAATAAATAAAATACAGTGGCGACTCTGTATTTTTCGTAGCGCGATAAGTCTCATGGTAACATGGGAAGAACTTGACAATGAAGCAGAAGATGAAGAAGCCAATTGTGTCCTAATGGCTTCAACCTTTTCAAATTCAAAATATGAGGCTTATTTAGATCCAAAGTTAGAAGATACAAATCAGGTACTTTCTAAACTCTATATCTGATTTGGGTGCTATCTGTTATGATTTTATGGAAAGATGCCAACAAAAATCCAGGCATGTGAAAATGATAACTAGTCAATGTGTTCTTTTGAAAGATGAGTTAAAACTCTTTAAATAAAAATCTAAAAGACTTGAGAAAGATCAAATTGCGTTAGCATAATACATGTTTGACAAAACTCTGGATAAGAATGAATTATCTCTTCAAAACTTCATTATATATGGGTTTGAAAGAACCAAATGTGCTTCCATGATCTATAGAGTAAGTAAGAGTAAGGAGAAGGTCTTTGATATCATTAAAAGCCTTATAATCCAAGGACTAATGTTTTGGTAAAACCATCAAACCTTTCTCCTTTAAGTTATTCTAAAAAGCGGTTATACGCTTACTTTATGCCTACTGTTGAAAAAGGTAAAATTCTAAATCAACAAAATCTATGGCATGCGATTCTTTAGCTCTAAGAGAACTAATATCTCAAAATCAATAGTCAAAGGTTCTAAGTAAATTAGAATCTAAGTTTTTGAGAGATTCAGAAGTCAAAGTTAAAACTTATCCCAAACAAGATGTGAGGAATGAGTTTAAACCTTACTATAAGGCTAAGGCACAAAGCAAGAAGGAACCCTGCAAAATTAATTCCATTGGCCTCATAAGAGTATGGGTACCAATGAGAGAAATTGTTTTTGATACATATGTGCTTAAAGGAAATAAAAAAGCAATAACTGCTCCAGGATAATTGTTGCTCATAACCTCAAAAAAGAGGAAGGCATACATTCCTAATCCTAATTTTGAAAGAGGAATGAGATGTGGAAAGAAACCAAAAAGATAAGCTCACTGGTAATAGGGAGACTGATGTCCTCCTATGGTAAATTGGTGCTTCAGACTTGTGGATTTATCTTTGAAGTCGATCCAGTTATCTTTAGAAGTCTAAGATGACTTCTGGTAGTTTCAGAAGAGTATTATTGGAAAAGAATGTTCCCCTTTGAGCAATCTAAAAAATTGATACTGCTAAATATGAGGTAAGTTTTTATTTTGTTTCTTATAATAAACATTTTCTAATGTTTGTCAGAAGATCTTCATATTTATGAAATAAGAATTACAATGTACAATAATAATTTTTCTTCTATCAATTGGGCATAAAATCTTACTTTATATCAGAGTCTGATGTTATTTAGAAGTTTCCTTGATCAAAGTGCTTTGAGTCATCTTATGATGTATATATATATAGCCTTTGAAGCATATCAACCTCTGATACCATGAACAAGGTTAACTGCCTATGATATGCATGCAAGTGGATATTATTTGGTAACTACATTTAGCATTTGTCCTCTTACATGTCATAAATTTGAAATGTCTTTTGACACGTGGATGACATCTATTAAGTAAAAACTCCTATGTTTTTAGTAATCTGCATTTACTTATTTGTTGTCTATTTCTTTTACATTGATGTTGTTTGATTGGTTAAAATTCCTTTTTTTCACTCAAACACACCTTTATATCTGAAACACACATTTCACTTTTCACTACCCATGCTTTATCTTTTCCGACCTTCTTAGAAAAACCCTAAAAACTCCCTTCATCAATGGCGTCCTCATCCAATGCTCAACATGCACATATGAATGTAGTCTCTGAAAGAAGTATGATCATCAAGCCTAAGGCCATGAACTTGAATCAAGATGATCTGAAGCTCTTAGTGAAACAAATTATTGATTTGGATTTATTCAGTCAGAATGGTTATGATCTATGGAGTTTCTTTAAAATTCAAAAGTGGGATCCTATCTTTAAAATGATAACTTGACCAACCTATCCTCATATGGTGGAGGATTTTTAGGTCAGGGCAGAAGTGTTTAATGAAGTTGTTGCATCTGAGGAACTTAGAGTGCTAATGGTGAAGAACATTTCTTTGAAAGGGAAGAGTATAGAAGAAGTTGGATTAAGGAAGTTTAAAGAAGTTGAAATCAGGTCTGCTGTGATGGATGTTGATATGGTCATCACTTAAAAGACAATTGCCAAACTTTTGAGAGCTTCCAACTCTGGTAGATTTGTTTTGGGAACCAAAGATAATAGTCTTAAAGCCGATGCAAACAAACGATATTTGTTTGAAGAGTGTAGTAATTTTTGTTCCTCTGACTTCAGAAAGTAGGGAACATGAAGGATGAATTCGTGCTTTTGTTCAAAATTCTAATTAATTGCCTGATTGCAAGGGAAGGAAACACTAATTAGACTTCTTGGGATCATAAACACTTCATTTTCTATCTGAAGAATGAGGGCAAGATAAATATATCATTTTACATTTTCAATCATCTATATGAAGTTATAAAGGATAACACAAAACTTTGTAAGAAGAATGTGCCTTATGCTAGATTGTTGTTAGAATTGTTCTTTCAAGGTTGTCTAATTGATGCCCTTAAAAGCTTGCCTAATAATGAAGATCTAGAGGAGATTTATGGAAATATCCTTTCAACTTCTATTTTGATTAACATGAAGATGAAGAAGAAATGTGAGTTTGTTGCTTCAAAGATTCCTTTATTTGTCTGACGCACTAATTCTGTTTATCTTGAGGATTACCTTGTCATGACTAATATGGATAACCATGAAGTAATCAAGAACCCCATTACTCAAATTTTCAAGAGAGGAAATGCAATCATGCTCAAGGATATTCCTGACAAGCCTATTGAAGTGCTTAAGGCTTATAACAAGAGAAAGCAGGTGATTTCGGATGTTCAGAAACCCTCCAAGAAGAAATTTGTTCATAAGAAGGAAATTGAGAAAGAAACTGAGGAAGTAGTTGTTTCTACTGAAATAATTCCCTCTAAGACTAGGAGTGGAAGGTCTCCTCAGAAAGTTACTTTTGTTTCTATTATATCCAAAAAGGAAGAAGAGATTGAGGAATTAGTTGAGTTGGAAGAGGAAGAGGATGTTAATATATCACTAACCAAGAAAAAGAAGACTATTGATTTGTTGGAATCTGTCGAAGTTCAAGCTGCAGAGGTTATGGCTGATTTGAAGTCCGTTGTGTCTAATGATCCTAGTGCTTCTAAAGAAGTTGTCTCAAAAGTTGTGGATACTTAAAAAGCTCTGAATGTTGGTAGAACATGTATTAATCTGAATCTATTATCAGAAGATGTTCTTTTTATTATTCCACCCTTAACAGACAATCACCAACACTTTCATCAATACCCTCACTAGGTCACTCTCCTATACAACCTTCATCACTCATTGTTGAACCTATGGGAAATCAGAACCAATTAGATCTTCAAACTATGTATGATCAACCATCACACATTAATATCATGAAAGAACCACCCATTTACGTTTCTAGTGGTAAAACTTCTTCATCTGGTTATAAAATAGTTCATGATGAAACAAGTCTTATGACTAAGCTTAACCTTAAGTCCTTTACCCCTACACATGTCATCCTCATCAGAACGTTCTCTCCCACAAATCAACCCTCTTCAGATATATGTTTTGCTTCTGAAGTTGAACATGATATTTTTGTCCAACCAAAAATTATCCCTCCTCCAAGAACTCCTCAACTCTCACCTCCCGCATCTCCTCAAAGAGAACCTAACCTTGTTCAGAGTCAACCTCATAATGAAGTTGTATATGAAAATCAAAGCAAAATTGGACAAATTATTCAGGATCTATCTTTGGATCAGTTTACTTCTAATTCTCATATCGAATCTGAACAAATTCCCTTTGAATTCCTTCACCCTGAAATATCTCTAAACCTATTTGTCCATTCAAACCTATCCTCTAAACATGGGCCCTCCCAAGTAACTCGTCCATAAACCTCACAGACTATCCAAACCAATCTTGCCGTAGTAAAAATGTCTTAGTGGATGATATTCAGAAATTAGTCTTTGAAAAGTCCTTTGTTTCAGACCCTATATCATACTATGCTAAATGGGATTCTATTCAGACTACTATTGCATTGACCATTCAGAATCTGAAGGAAGCAACTTCTGATTCACCATGTTATAGACAAGATGTTATGGATAAGAATTTGAATTCAGTTGCTTCATCACAACAAATCATGGTTGATAAGCAGAAAGAAATGGTCGACAAAATTAGGTCTATGGATGTCAGACAAGACACTATGTGTGCAGATCTCAGAGCCATTTTGGATTTATTGAAGAAGCCTTAGTTTTAGGTCGTTAAACCCTCTTTTTATGTATTCTAAACTATTTTCTTCTTATGTTTATTCAATATATGCCTCTTTATGTTCTTTGCATGCTTATGTTAAGATATATTTATCTGAGAATGTTATTTTTCTAATAAAAGTATGATATAATATTTGTGTGGCTATTATTTGGATAAACTTTTTCTGAAAACTTTAGATGAGAAAATGAATTCAGTAAAGTATCAAACATTCACAATCAAAATCATTGCAAAAAGGAAAAAAAATCATTAATTCATGAGGGAGATTACATTGTTTTGAAGATTATATGATCTTGTCAAGATCTGAAGTGTAACCCATTGCTGCTGCAAAATCTCCATAGTCGGGCACCCGCTCCTCACTCCCCTTATCAGAATCATAATAATACATCCTTGATAACGAAAAATTGTATCATGTTTGTAGGCTTATATCGCATGTTATTCGTATTTATTTCAATATGTTTTATCACCTTTTAGTTCATTTTTATTCGTTTTGTCGTTGTTAGCGAGTTTCGGTGCGGATTCGAAAGCAAATCGGAAAAGGAGCGAAAGAGAAGCAAAATAGCAAGATTCTACCCATTAGGCCCAAATGGCGTTCACCATGTGTATATGGAGTTCGCCATTGGCCTGCCTGCCACATCATTTATTGATCAAGGCAATGGTGCTCGCCATTTCCCTAATGGCGTTCGCCATTATCATGCATAAGCAGTTATGCGAAAGTGGGCGATTTCGTGCAGTTTTCTCCAACCTATTTTCCCTCTACTTTGCTTGCACGAGCAAGGGAAGTTACAAGGATGAAAACCTCTATAAATAGGACTCTTTGAGGTTTTTCATGGCATCCAAATTGTGCGGAAGCTCTGTCGAAATTGCTTCGTAGTCTTAGGCATAAATTCACCTGTAAAAGTGACAATAACTCACATCGAGGGATTGTCACACTTGTTTTCTTTCAATTTTCATTATACTCTTGGATCAAGAACAAGCATGCCGATATTTTCGTTTCAATTCAAAGTCTTCGTTTTGTTAATTTCAAGTTTTTACCGTTTTATTGTTTATGCTTGTTATTGTCGTTACTATATTATATGATATGTTGGTTTTAAGTTTAAATATTGTGATCATGTTATTTTTAATTGAAATTATGTCTTGGTAATTTTGTCTGAGTCCGACGTATGAGGATCGTCCTCACCAACAAAACTCGGTAGAAATAATAGGCGCGAAATTGTGATTAAATTTTTTTTTGGTTTTAGTTTCCAATTGTATGTTTCATTGTTTTGACACGAAGTGAAGAACAACCTAAGGTTCTAGCCGATAGCGCGAGAGTGCAAGGAAGGAACCAGATAATGGAAACTAGGCATCGATCTTAAAAATAGCGAGAGCGCTTTAGTCATCGTTTAGGATCTTATTGGTTTTCAAAATATGCTTTCTAATTGAAACGGGTGAGCAAGAGAAGAATCATGTGGTTATGAGGTGTGGTTTTATTCAATAGCGCGAGAGTGTGAGACAGAGTCTTTAAATCAATATTTTCTACAGAACACACTAAAATCGTAATTAGTACCCGAATTCTACCTAATCCCTTAGGAACACGGAATACATATCCTGGGCTCGTTTTATCATCATTTTCAAACCTCTAGCTATTAGCGTTTATATTTTCGTTCATATCCTTTTAAAATTTAGACTTAGCTTTGCAATTGCAAAAATATATGACATTAGTTTGATTATTAGTCTTTGTGTGTTTAACAATATTTTAAAACTACCCGATAAACTGTATACTTGCAGTAATTATCCGACAGACACGTCTGTCGCGGTCAAGTTTTTGGCGATGTTGTCGGGGACTAATTTAGTCAATATTGTGATTTCGTTGTTGTCCAGTATAGACTAAGGAAACTTTTATTTACCCTTTTAATCGTCAATTATATGTCAAGCACTCGCTTAAAAAGTGAAGAGCTAGAACAACCAGTTGACGAAGTCGAGCGTTTTATTAATTTACAATGCCGAGTTCATAATTTCCGAATTAAGTACGGTCTTCCTTTTCCAAAACAAAAATCAGAATCTAAACCAGTATTGGATGAAGGACCAAAAAACCATCCTCTTAAGTATTATGTTGTTCCTTCACATAAGGAACCACACAACAACATTGATGCTTCTGCCATCAACCGAAACGATTTCGAGTGGAAACCTTTGTTGTTATCAGTCGTTCAACGAAAACAATTTTCAGGTAGTCCTACAGATGATCCAAACTTACATTTGTCAGTGTTTGTGCAGTACACAGACACAGTGAAAGCAAATGGTGTCAGTCCCGAAGCGATTAGACTACACCTTTTCCTTTTTTCCTTAAGAGATAGGGCTAGAACTTGGCTCCAGTCTCTACCTTCAAACTCTGTAACCACATGGGATGAGTTGAAGAAATTCTTCTTAGCCCGATATCTCCCACCAAGCAAGACTTTTATGCTAAGAGCTCAAATCAACGGATTTAAGCAAAAAGATAACGAATCTCTTTTTGACGCTTGGGAAAGATACAAGGACATGATGAGACTTTTTCCACACCATGGCCTTGAGCAATGGCTGATTATCCTTACTTTCTACAATGGTCTTTTTGTATAACACTAAAATGAATTTGAGCACTGCAGTTGGTGGTGCTTTAATGGACAAACCATATGATGAAGCCTATGAACTCATCGAGAACATGGCCCAAAATCATTTCCAATGGGAAGGTGAACGTGCTGTTATAGAAAAACCAACTCCGAAAGGCAAAATGTACGAAGTCAACGGCATAGACCGCGTCAATGATAAAGTGGATGCACTTACTCAAAAGATCGAAATCTTAGCCATAACACCAACAGTTACCGTAGTTGCTGTAACTCCAAAATGTGAATTATGTGGAACCCCATGGCACACTAATGTTGATTGTCAATTATTGGCTGGTATTCCTACCGACCAAGTAAATTACGCTCAAGGAAACCCATATTCCAACACTTACAATCCTGGCTGGAAAAATCATCTGAACTTTTCTTATAAAAATAACAATGCTTTATTTCCTCTAAACCCAACACTTGTTATTCCACCTGGTTATCAGAAAGGAGCCCTTGTTGCTCCACAAGCACCTAGAAAGTCAAATCTAGAGATCATGATGGAAAACTTTATGAATGCTCAAGCTCAACAAAACAAGGATTTCGAAAATCAAAATCACTAAGTTGTCTACCAGATTTTATCTACTCCTTTTTCTGCCTTGCACTGAAACATTGGGGACAATGTTTGGTTCAAGTATGGGGGAGGAGCTTTCCCGTTTTATTTTACTTTATTTATATTTTTACTGTTTTTCTAGTTAGTTTCTTAGTTTATTTTAGTTTAAGTTGCTTTTCTTTGCTGTTTGTGTTTGACCGAGTCATACATGTGATGTTGAGTCATATTACATGGTATTCTTTTCTCTTGTTGATAAAATTCCCTTAGATTTAACCCCTAATAAAAAAATGTGTTATGGTTCAATGGCATGACACCTCGAGAGTATAGGTTGTTTCTCATTCTTAGGCTTTATTAAATAGACTCAAGAAAGTTTCAATAATATCGGTATTGTCCTAACACCCTAAACTCCCCAAGTATGAGACATCGATTTGAATAACCATTATGCCAAGATCTTAAATTCTAAGCTTTTGAAGTAGCCTCTTAAGTAGTTTATTTAAGCAGTCAGCACCATCTTAAGCACAAATTGAGTAAGTAAGCCGATACAAATAAATGTATGGTCTCAGGCTAAAAGCGGGGAAAAATTGTGATAAGATATGTCCCTTCTAAGTTAGGTGATCCTCACCCGATCATTTAACACAACGGTACAAACTATTAAAAATGTAGTTCATGCTTAAGCAAATTTGATATGTAAGTGCGAAAAATAAAAAAATATGAAAACGAGACCATAATCACTAATAGGTTAGCCTACCATAAATGTGTACGGATAACAGACTTAATGTGATTGCGCTAGAATGAAAAAGAGGTGAAAAAGAACAAAGAGTGTAGGTCGAGTTATAATGGCATGATTCGGATTTGTTTGCATAGGAGGGAGTTTTTGTCCGTGTAATGCGAATATGTGTCATTACGGTATCCTTATTATTTATATCTAGTACCTATCTATTTAACACTAGCCTAGCAGCGTCTTACTTTTAAGAGTTTTGTCGTGCCTATGTCTCAGGCGCTGTACTTGATTGTTTTTCATTTGCGTTGGGTGATTGCTTAAGGACAAGAAACAGTCTAAGTGTGGGGGAGTTTGATAACGAGAAATTGTATCATGTTTTTAGGATTCTATCGCATGTTATTCATATTTATTTCAATATGCTTTATCACCTTTTAGTTCATTTTTATTCGTTTTGCAGTTGTTAGCGAGTTTTGGTGCGGATTCGGAAACAAATCAGAAAAGGAGCGAAAGAGCAGCAAAAGAGCAAGATTCTGCCTATTCCGCCCAAATGACGTTCGCCATGTGTATATGGCATTCGCCATTGGCCTTCCTGCCACATCATCTAATGATCAAGGCAATGGCGTTCGCCATTATCATGCAAAAGCAGTTCTGCGAAAGTGGGCGGTTTTGTGCAATTTTCTCCAACCTATTTTCCCTCCACTTTGCTTGCACGATCAAGAGATGTTACAAGGATGCAAACCTCTATAAATATGACTATTAGAGGTGTTTCATGGCATCCAAGTTATGCGGAAGCTCTGTTGAAATTGCTTCGTAATCTTATGCATAAATTCACCTGTAAAAGTGACAATAACTCACATCAAGGGATTGTCGCACTTGTTTTCTTTCAATTTTCATTGTACTCTTGGATCAAGAACAAGCCTGCCGAAATTTTCGTTTCAATTCAAAGTCTCAGTTTCTTTAATTTCAGGTTTTTACCGTTTTATTATTTATGCTTGTTATCTCCGTTAGGATATTATATGGTATGTTGGTTTTAAGTTTAGTTGTTGCGATCATGTTATTTTTAACTAAAATTATGTCTTGCTAATTTTGTCTTAGTCTGGCGTATGAGGATCGTCGTTACCGACAGGAATCAATAGAAATAATAAGCGTGAAATTATGATTAAATTTAATTATGGTTTTAGTTTCCAATTGTATGTTTCATTTGTTTGACATGAGAGTGAAGAACAAACTAAGGTTCTAGCCGATAGCGCGAGAGTGTGAGAAAGGAACCAGATAGTGGAAACTAGGTATCGATCCTAAAAACAGCGAGAGCGTTTTAGGCATCATTTATGATCTCATTGGTTTTCAAAATATGCTTTCTAATTGAAACGAGCGAGCGAGAGCAAAATCCTCTGGTTAGGAGGTGTGGTTTTAGTCAATAGCGTGAGAGTGTGAGACGAAGTCTTTAAATCAATATTTTCTATAAAATGCACTAAAATCGTAATTAGTACCTGAATTCTACCTAATCCCTTAGGAACACAGAATCCATATTTCGGGCTTGTTTTATCATCATTTTTAAACCTCTAGCTATTAGCGTTTATATTTCCGTTCATATCCTTTTAAACTTTAGCCTTAGCTTTGCAATTGCAACTAAAGATAACATTAGTTTGATTATTAGTTTGTGTGGGTTCGACAATCTTTTAAAACTACCCGATAAATTGTATACTTGCAGTTATTATCCGACAGACACGTCAGTCGCGATCAATCCTTTGTGGCACGTTTCTTTTCTTCCGTTCCTTCTTGTTCTTCTTGTGTCTCCTCACTCGTAATTCTTCCGTGTGATAACTGGCCCAATTGGTTGTGTTTCTTCCACCGATTGCTGCGTTTGAGATGCTGCAACTTCAAGAGGCATGATGATTGTCGATGTCTTTCTTGGAGAACCCATTATGCTTGAAGAAAAGTAGAAGTGGATGAAAAGATCAGAAATATGGTTTTGATGGGATGCTTTTATAAGAAAGATGCGTGCCTTGAACATTGCAAATGGGAAAGTAAAACTTCCAAGCCTTTAATTCTTGCAATGTTAACTTTTGATGATTGATACTCTTGAATGTCGCATGACATTTTGAGAAACACAGAAAACACTTTAATCATTTTAGCCGTTTCTAAGTATTGGGAAGTGTAAAGGTTGCTCATGTTATGTTTTTACCAGATTTAATCTTTCCCGTATATTCTTTTGTGTTGGTAAACATATTTTGTCCTCTTCTATGCTGACATGTTCACTTTTTATTGATGATAAAATGGGGAGAAAATTATGGGAATATTTAAGAAGGTTAAAAATATTTTTTAATGCTTTTAATAATCTTGAACCCTATTCACTCAATATTATTTTGATATTAATTTCTTCTAAATGAATTTAATATCACCGAAGTTAAATGACTAGTTTTGATTTAACAAAGACAAGGATTTAAGGGAAAGCTTACAAACCTTACATTAATGAACTATCAAAACTAAAGGAAGAGCTTATAAACCTTAATTTAAGATTTGTCAAACTCATGGGGAGCTTACAAACCTCAGACCCTGATATTAGACTTTGTTGATTGAAATGATAGAATTAAATTAACATAGATAAGGAGTTAAGAAGAGCTTACAAACCTCATTTTAATGGACTATCAGACTTAGGGGGAGCTTACAAATCTTACATTATAGGACTGTCTAACTTATGCGGAGCTTACAAACCTCAGCCTCTGATGTTAGACTATGTAAATTAAATCATCAGCCATTATTCTTAAATATATTTGTTTGTCATCATAAAAAAGGGGGAGATTGTTATAATAAGATTTGTTCATCCCCTTAAAAGGATTTGATGATAACAAAGTATTTAAAGAACAAAAGGGTTTGCTAACACTTTGTTTAAGTGTGCATGATCACAAGAATATAACTAATCCTGATTGTTAGCATATATGAAAAAGTAATTTAAAGTCTGATTCTAATTGATCAAAATCTGACTTAGTTCATTGTCTCGGAAGGCATCGGACTATGGCCTCATGACCCAACTTCTGATGACAACTCAGACTCTGAAGGTGTGGAGAGCAGTTACTTTGTACATTGATTTGAAGAAGTCTTGTCTAATCAAAGCCCCAGATTTACGGACAAAGTCAAATAGGGTTTTAGCTTTCCAAGGCTCATGAAAAATGGATGTGACGTCTTCAGACCGTTCTACCTTTTGGTAGATACCTAGTACGCTGAAAGCTTTAAACCAGAAGCAACTCTCCAACATCTCTCTTGGAATACCTCTTCACTAAGTTTGTTGTTGTTCATACCTCTAACGACTCTTTTTCTATCTCTATAAAAGGAAGCTGGAGATTTAAAGGAAGGTTACAACTTGACAACATATAGAAAGATCTTAGCATAACTTTGAGTTGTTCTTGTAACTAATATAGCATAAGATCTTAAGATTTCTTATGTTAGATTTATCTTATAAATCTTAGAAAAGTTGAAAACCTTTGTGATTGTTGCACAATTGTCTACTTCTGATAATGTATAAAAGTATAGTAGTTATCTTATCTACTAAATAATTTGTTTAAAGTAGAAGAAGTCTCTCACACGCGTGCTTGAGCAAGTAAGTGTTGAACCAGAGGGTTTAAGTAGGAAGTCCCATCTAGGTAGATTGAGCAAGGAAGTCTTGAACCATATGGTTTAAGAAGGAAGTCTTGAGCAGGGGCTTAAGCAAGAAAGTCTCATTCAAGGGTGTTTGAGAAGGAAGTCTTGAGTAGTTGCTTAAGCATCTTTAATCACTTTGGTTATAATGGAAAGCTCTCGTTGAGAAAAAAGGACTGAACTACTCTCAGTTGAGGAGAGGAACCAGGATAATTTTTGCGTGTTGCTTGCATTTACTTCTAAAATTTATATTTTCGCTGCTGTGTTTACTTTATATTAGAGTCTGAACATTGTTCAGAATCTAAACGTATTGATTCATAAGTGAAATCAATTTTTAGCATACACAATTCAATCCCTAATTTCTTGTGTATTATTCTCACCTTCAAATAGGCCCTTGTAAAAAAGAACAATCGCTTTTTCAAAAAAGTTATCAGTGAGTTTTCAAAAGATGCGAGCGGAAGGTTTAATGTGAAAATATGAAAATTATATTTTTTGAAACTTGATCACGTTAACATTAAATCGATTCACAAGCACCAAAGATGAATATGATGATACACAAGGTATTCAATTAATTCGGTTGTATAATCCATGAGGTGTGTTTATACAACGATTCAATATAGTGAATTCTAACCTCAAATGTTTCTTAGAATTTTAATCATCAACTTAGCTTGATAAGATATCAAATTCTAACAAAACCAAATCTTACGTAATAAATCATTACCAATTGAATAAACGATAGACTACACTATAATTGAAATACCTAAGCATGCAAAATTAACTAAAATTAAATGCAAGAGAGAGAGAGAGAGAGAGAGAGAGAGAGAGAGAGAGATGGCACCGAGATGTATAGTGCTTCAGTGTTCGTTCTCGCTTTGCCTACGCACACTCTTCAATGGTTTCCCATTGGAACCTACATTGTTCCTTTTTATTTGACAAATATTTGTAAGATTTCATACAATCACCGATCCATAATAATGTTGAGAATAATAAAATCTCCTATCTGGATCTTGACTTGTATACATTGTAATGCCAAACTCTTCTACGTAACTTTTAATCGATTAACACTTATTGAATCTTCCAATATCACCAATCTTCTCCAAGCCTCCGTGTGTAGGAATCAACCTCTTGATCCTACAGATTCCTTGAGCAATGAATTATCTGAAGATTTGAGAAGAACTTTGCCATATTTGTAGCCTTCCACACAGTAACTACTAAGGAAATTTGGAGATAAGAACCTAATTCTTTTTAATGGAATTTCTCAACACCGTTGTCAATCACCTAAATATTGCAAAACTTCTTGAAAATCTCAACCAAATCTTCAATAACAATTAGTTTCAAGAACGTACCTCTTTCAATTATTTCAAATATATCGTTATCAAGATGTGAATCAAATTGAAGTTGAAGATGTAAGAATTTTGTTGCAAGAACTTGAACTTTCAAAAACATAGGTTATTGATTTTTCTCGTTGAATCACACAAAATTAATGTTAATGTGTTGATTTGTTGCTTGAGAAATAATGACAAAAGGTTTTATACATGATTGAGATTAAACACAGAAAATGGTTGAAAAAGTCAATTAGATTCGAATAAATAGCATTTTATGATTTGAATCAAATAAACGAGTGAAGTGGAATAAAAGAAAAACAAAGTTTTGACCCATTTTTCAGTTGTTTCAAATCAAGAGGAAAGTGTGATTTGAATCAAAGACCTCGTGATTCGAATCATGTGTTAAATTTGTTTCGAATCAAACAGACTGAGCTAACTGAAAAATATGGAAGATTTTGATAATTTAAATTAGGTGTAAAGTTTGATTTGAATTAATTGTGGTAGAGGTGACCTAGAGTTTGATGATTCGGATCACGTGTAAAATGTGATTCGAATCAAATTGTTTTGAAATTTTATGGTTTTCCTATGTCCAAAATGATTCAAATCAAGATTTGTGCTAGATTCGAATCAAACACCTAAAATCCCAAGTTTTCAAGTTTTTCAAAAGACTTTGAGATTTTTCTTTCCACCCAACTATAATTGATTTCATATATGGTTCTTATTCCACTGACATATGCAATTTATTAAAAGCATCATGATCAAATTCAAACATAACCAATAGTTTATGCATGCTGAAAATGAACAATTTCAAAAACATGATCCAGAGAGGTGCAATCATGAAGGAGACTCAATAATCGAAAGTAAATTAAAATGAAAGTGGTAACACAAGCAATAAAATAATTGTATTAGGGTACTGCCCCTGAATGTATTAGGGACATGAAACTACATGACGTTTTGGACGCGTCTACATGATCCATTTTAATTTGATTCTAGTTGAAATATGCATCCATAAAACTCATAAATTTGTAGCCTAAGGACCCATCAACCAGTCGATCAATATTGGGTAGTGGATATAGGTGTTTAGGGAAGACGATGTTTAGTTTAGTGAAGTTGAGGCACATGCACCAATTTTTTGATGACTTCTGAACCAAGACTATGTTAGCAAGCAATTGTGGATACTTAACCTCTGTTATAAAGCCAACACTTCTTAGCTTATGAACTATTCATCAATGGTTGCCCTTTTCTCCTTCCCCACCAAAACTTTCTCTAAGATACTGACTTTATCGTGGAATCAA
The DNA here is from genome assembly GCF_024323335.1 of Lathyrus oleraceus. Lineage (NCBI taxonomy): Eukaryota > Viridiplantae > Streptophyta > Magnoliopsida > Fabales > Fabaceae > Lathyrus > Lathyrus oleraceus. The sequence continues at coordinate 142,974,262 of NC_066579.1, read as the reverse complement.
TGGCGAGGCGGTGACAAACCAATATGGTATCTATCCCTGGCATATCGAAGGGAGTCCAAGCGAATAAATATACATTCCTCTTCAATAGGGAAACCAACTCCTCAGTCTCCTTAACATCAGACATGGGGGTTCCTAGCTTGGTGACTCGATAATCCAAATATCCAATCCGGACCTCCTTTAGGTCCTCTTTAGGAGTGAACCTTTTGTTCTATGCCTCCAATATGGAATCTCAATTTACAGCATTTCATGCATGCTTGGCTACGGGGCAGAGATCTGTGGTGATCTGCTCCCTTATCATTTCTATAATGTTCTAATAATAATCCTGAGTGATCTCCTGGTTCCCTTGGACCACCCCAACTCTCAATGAGAAGCAAGTATTTCATGCTCAAATGGAGAATGCAAGAGATTTCACAATAATCTTAGGATGGGTCGTCCCAAGATGACGTTGAATGACGATGAAACATCTACTACAAGATATTGCACCTTGATTGTCTTTGCACTTTCCTCCAAACGGAACCTCATCTCAAGTGTTATGTGGCCTTTGACCTACATTTTTTCGTCTGAAACACCAACTAAAGAGCCTTGGAAAGCTCGAATGTCATCTGGGTCAAGTCGAAGCCTCCAAAAAGCGCTCTAGAACAAGACATCAATTAAGCTTCCAGGGTCAATTGACACTCACTTTACATGCCAATTATCATATTGCACCTTGATGACCATGAAATCATTGTTGTGATGGAGGATGTCAATGTCGTCTTTGTTGGAAAAGGTAATTTCATACTTTGGTTCCTTCTCTAAGCCTATTTCAGGACCGGTGTGTATAACATTCATTGTCAAAATCTTCCTAGTATACTTCAGGAAGGAAGAACTAAATTTTCCACCATTAGAAAAACCTCATGTAATGGTGTTGACATCGATATTCGAGCTTCGCTTCACAATCCTTATGGAAAAGGTGGCAAAAATTACTGGTGATAATAAGTATAACCCAAGTTGGTTTTATCGGAGCCTAGGATGGGCATTAGTCGAACTTGCTAAAAAGTACAATGAGAATCAACCCTTAATTGTGTAAGGTTGTCTGACGGTTTTAGGGTTGTTGTTGTTAGTATTAGAGCAAGCTCACGCGTAAGGTGAGAAGCTCACCAATCTGTGTGGCAATTGAATGTCTCATCTCAATCTTGTAGTTGGAATATTTATAGAGGTTTATTGGATTTGAATTTTTGAACACATAGAGGTCTAATGGACGCATATTATGATCGGTGGGCGACTAAAAATCACACTCTGGAAGGCGTATTTTTCCCCTTTGATTTACCTTTTCTTAGATAAAACAGAGTTATTACAAGACATCTTAATTCTTAAGAGAACGCGATTAAAAGAGAGAAAATTTTAATTTTTTTAAAAAAATATGAATATTATATTTTAATAAAAAGACTCTTAAAAAATAAAAAGAATAATTTAAACACAATAAATATTAATCTATCAAAATATTAAGTACGACTTATTCAAAAACAAGTATATGTTTATTTAATTATATATGCATAAAAATTATTAATCAATCCATAAAAAAACAAGTATATGTTTATTTAATTATATATGCATAAAAATTATTAATCAATCCATAAAAAGTATGTCAAAACAAGTAAACTGATTGAATTGGATTTTTTTTTATAGAAAACAATATTAAAAGACGTATAAATATTCAAAACAAAAACATATTTTAATATAAATAATATATATACTATGAGTAATTTTTTTACATAGATATTAAGCTATTTATAAGTCATTTGTGCCAAATTATATATTGTTTTTTAATTTCATATAAATTAAAAAAATATAATTACCAATCATAAATTATATATTAAAGTATGACTTTCTAATAAAAAAGATAATTGAAAATAAATATAGTAATAAATAATATAATAAAAAAATATTATTTTATTAATATTGTAAAGTATAATATACAATTTCAACAAATATACTTTAATATGTCTACATAAAATTTGAAATATACTTCTTTCAAACGAATAAAAAATGAAATTAATTATTGTGCACATTATTAGTGGAAAAGTCATTCATTCATAAATAAATTTTAGATGCAATGAAAGTAAAAGTCGAACACTTGTAAAAATTTAATGGTGTAATTTTTATATTTTTTCGGATATATCAATTAAACATAAAACATTATCTCAAATCTTGATTATTATTATAAATAAAATTTTAAATTATTTAATGTTATCATTTAATTAAGAATTTTTATTTAATTTTAAAATATTTAATGCAATTATTGATTCATAAATATCAACAAAAAATATTTTAGTAAATTTAATTTATATTTTAGATGAAATTAAAAAAAGTTACAATTAATCATTTTCTTAATTAATATAAAATTAATTATTTTTATTTATAATAGTACTAGAATGAAATAGGAGTAAGTATATAATAAGTAGTTTTCTTACAAACTAAGATAATGTATATTTTTATGAAAAAGAAAATCAACCTATAATAACAATAATATTAATAACCTCATAAATGAAATGAAAAATAAACATGTTTGGTTAAGACCAAAATTTAAACACCACTACTTTTACAAGTAAAGAAAGAGAGAGTAAAGTTAATGATCTTTTATCATAGATCTCATCATTCCTCCAGACGTGTCACAATCTCAACCGTTAGATCAAATCCTTAAAAGAACCCAATTTCGTTGATATTTATTTCATCATTATAATGAATGACCTTTCACCAGCCCAAGAACGATGCTGGTGAAGATAACCAAAACCAAAACCAAAACCCTTTGATTTTTCGAATACCCTTTTGGAAAAAGCTTCGATTTTTGTTGAAATAACAAGAATTGCGAAGTGGGTTTCTGAGAAAATTTGAATTGGAAAAAATGGGGGCTTGTGCGTCTAAACCTAAAGTCTCTGGTGATCTTAAAACGAAGAAGATGAATAATCATAATCATCGTAGAAAAAGAAGAAGGATTCTTAGAAAAAGGGTTTCTTCTCATAAAATTGAAAATAATGTTGCTCACTCTAATTCTGGTTTGCAAACTTCTAATCGTGCTTCAGGTACTTACTTCAATTTTTTCCTTTTTTTTTCTGTTCATCTTTGATCTAATCCAATCCAATGATTTTTTATTACTATTGTTGTAGTTTATTAAAAAAAATATAGTTTTTATTGAGTTCTGGTGCTTTTTCTGAGGTGAAGTTTATGATTTGGAAAAATAAATAAATTGATGTGTGTTTGATTGGCATTGAAGTGAACTGATTGTCTGTTTTTTCAGATGCTGCTTGGTTTGATTCTATTTCAGCTTTGGATTCTGAATGTGATGATGAATTTTACAGTGTCTATGATGGTATGTAGTTTTTTTATGGTGAATTTATCTAGTTTCATTACTTGCATGATTGTAGATTAATATGGTATTTTTATGGTTTAATTATTTTAGATTCATGGTATGGTATAAGTTTATAGTATAATTCGTATCACGAAACGATCCTTTATGTGGTCGATGTTGTTAAGAATTGTCAAATATGGTAAATGCAGAGGCTCGATGGGCCACTGCGAATTTGGTAAAAGCTACACTTTGTAGCTTCGAGCCGTGATTTTTCGGTGGACTCACTTCCGATCCAAATATGCACTCTAGTTAAATGAATAGCGATAGGTTTTTGTATGTTGAAATCGGATAGTTCTTGAGGTGAGTTAACTTTGTTTTTAACAGGAGAAATTTCTGCGAGTCATGCTGATGATATTGGACAGGAAAGAAGACTAACTCCTGATCATTGTGGGATTCTGCAAAATAATTGTTTGCCTTGCCTTACTTCGTCTAATGTCCCTTCTATTGAGAAAAAGAAGCCAATGAGTCCCGAAACATCGAGTGCGCGAAGAAAGTCACTTTCCAAACTGTCGTTCAAGTGGAGGGAAGGGTCTTCTGACATGGCGTTACGTGAGTGATCTTTCAACTCTTTATTTATGCTCCGGTTTTATGCAAGTGAAGTTACAATTTAGAATGACTTTGAAATTGATGAAAAAGCTCTTCATATTAAGGTTATGTATGATGAGTTTTTGAGATTTTAGATGCTTGTTGCTAGTTTTTAATGGTTTTTCTTGTTACTGATTATTTACTTATCTTTTGTTTTAGTTTCCCCTAAGGCGTTCAAACAAAAACTAGTAGCGGGTTCGACTATTCCGTTTTGTTCAATTGAGAAACAACTCCCAGGTACTTGGTCACCGCTTGAGCCAAGTTCCTTCAGAGTCAGAGGAAAAAATTACTTGAGGTATGCACCAAATGCTTACTTTGAACTTAGCTTTCTTTCTGTGATTGAACCTGTTAGCGATATTTATAAAAAAAATGGACCGGCCGGTTCAACCGGTTGAATTGGCCAGTTCGCTGGTTAGTTCGATCTCTGTTGTATTGCAGTTTGGTTGAACCGTGATCTGGAGGTCTTAACGGTTCGATCTCTGGTCTGTTTTTTAGGACATTGACTATTAGGATGAGACTTGTGTAGAGGCCGTTATCATTAATTTTTTGTTGCGTGGTTTGCAGGGATAAGAAGAAAGAATTTGCTCCAAGCGGCGCCGCTTTCTATCCCCTTGGAGCTGACCTCTTTTTGTCTCCGCGAAAAATTGATCACATTGCTCGATTTGTACAAATTCCTGCGATAAATATACCCGGGGACATCCCTTCAATTCTTATTGTAAATATTCAGGTAATTGCATATTTCCTTGTTCATATTAGATATGAACTTGGAATTTTCATCACAATGTTCAATTTGTTCATAAAGATCTTCACATATTTGTGTTCTTTGAGATGCAGATACCGTTATATCCTGCTACAATCTTCCAAAGTGAAAACGACGGTGAAGGAATGAATGTGATTTTGTACTTCAAATTATCTGAAAGATATTCTAAAGATCTTTCAGACCAATTTCGAGAAAATATCACTGTAAGTTGTTAGTATTATGCCGCGTGTTACAGTAGATGTTGCTTCTAGGATTGTATGATTAATCTGTAGACAATTCATTGACAAGCGTGTGTTGTTTTGTTTCTTGACAGAAAATGATCAATGATGAAGTCGAGAGAGTTAAAGGCTTTCCTATGGATTCAATCGCACCGTTCAGAGATAGATTAAAAATTTTAGGTAGAGTGGTGAATGTGGAAAATCTTAATTTAAGCGCGACTGAAAAGAAGCTGATGAATGCGTACAATGAAAAACCTGTTCTCTCACGGCCTCAACATGAGTTTTACTTGGTAAATACAATAACATATACTAGTTTCATTGAATTATTGTCAGAATCATATCTATAAATCAACTTCACTTTTAGTTTTTGTTGCTGAAAGCATTTTTAGTAGCTCGTTTAGATATCGGTTTACCACTCACGCATTTTCATATGCAAAGTTGCTTACATCGTGGCATTTAGGCGCACCCGTTTTTGATTGGTGCACTGGTATGTCATTTGTTACCGTCGTTGGCTATGAAGCATGGAAACCGCAAACACAACACTGACACGTTGACATCGGTAATAACTTAAAATAAATAAATTAAATATAATCACACGTGTCGGTGTCGGTTTTAGATACCGACACTAACACGGACACACCTTTTTTCAGAGGTGTCGGTGCTGCATAAGGTGCTGCGTAAGTCGTTGGACAAGTCATGACATGCTATGATGCACTGACACAGACACGAAACACTCTTGACACGTCCACATTGGTAAAAGTGCAAAAATTGAATGTAAAATAGCGGCTATAGCTTAGCAGAATTTTAAAGAACCGCTATTGTTTTGTCACATAACTTTAGTTCGTAATGAAACTTGAACTCTGATATATTCTGTGATCTGTGTCGGTGTCGAACACCATACACGCTTTTAATAAGGTTCTTATTCTGAATCTCTTTTATTTCACAGGGAGAAAACTATCTTGAGATAGATTTGGATGTGCACAGATTTAGCTATATTGCAAGAAAAGGATTTGAAGGCTTCATAGAAAGACTGAAGCTTACTAACCTGGATTTTGGTCTCACAATTCAGGTTACTATATTTTCTCATTAATTATGGAAACAACTTATATAAAAACAGTTTAACTATATTTTTTCTTCCATTATAGAAATAATTGAAACATAAGTACTTTTATATGATAAGCACTTAGGGTCTGTTCACGATTAGATTATTTGAGTTTGAGTTTATCTACTGACATATGCACTTACAAGACTATTAAGAAGAGCTTATGAAAACAACTTATATAAGTTGTTTTCATAAGCTGGTTAGGATAGTTTCTGAGAACAACTTATAACTTTTTCTATGGCTTTTGTGATACAGGGAAACAAGCCAGAAGACTTGCCAGAGCATTTATTATGTGCAATTCGGTTGAACAAAATTGACCACAGCAGTTTCAACCAGATTGGTGTTTCAAGTTAAAGCTTAAACATAAAAGAGCTTAAGCTTAATGTAATATCATAATCATTATATTATATTATATATAAGAATGTTAATCATAGAATATTTTGAGATGAGATTCTGTGGCTAACTGCCATGTATGTATGTATCTTTGAATTTTCTTGATTCATTGATTAAGTTGTAGAATGTACAGTGATGACAACATTAAATAATTAAATTGGAAAAACATATTTAATTACTCAATAATCTCATTTTATTACTAGCAAATTTAATTGTAGTCAATCTCGACCTTTAATTTTAAAATTAGACGATTCAGATTTTATTTATCCACTTGTTTTCATATTATTTTCTTTATTACTATTGAAGGAAAAAAAATTTAACAACAACAATAAAATCATAGAAAAATATGTATTAATTAAAATAATGAAAAATAAAAGTCTTGTTCATTAAAAAAGGAACAATGACCAACATATTTACCACACCAAATAAAAAATATGGCTGACATATTTACATGATATAAAAAATAAACTGAGAAATGACAAAATGTACCCTAAATTTGTAATAGAGATAATCATAATCAATCTCTATTTGTTGGAGAATTCATACACATTCCACAAATGGAAGATAGAAAACTTCTATTATGTACCTTATTTTGATTGTTTCTTGATGAAGGTGGTGAATTTGCTGCAATTTTATTTTCATTAGTTCTTGTTCCCACCACAATGTTGCTTCCACCTTGTGACACATTTTCTTCCTTGACTTGATTCTTCTTTGGTGAAAGACTTCCACTTTTTGGTTCCATGAATGGCATATCTTGCCATATTCGACCCGACGATCCTTGTCGACGAAACGAGCATGAAGATCTTTGCAATGTGTTCATGGTAAATTAAGTTTTTGATATGTTTTTGTAGTAGTTTTTTTCTTCAACAAGTGTTTTCAAATGATCATGTAAGTTTTTTTGATTTGGAGAGATAAATTGATTTAAGTTGTGGATAAAGAATTTTTTGTTTTGTTATAAGAATATGGCCATGATTCATGTAAATGCAGATATAGTAAATAGAAAATATAGTTGTGTCTTATCCATACAATTTGAGTGGTTCATCATAGTTTCAATATTGGAAATGCTACAAGTGGTGTTACTCTATATACATGGTGCTATATTATAGGAGATAATAATAACATAGTAGAATCATAACCACAAATCTTATGTAATTAGGAAACTCAAACATTCATGCAATCACTCTAATCAAGATTGAATCTTGGGATTTTGAGTTTTTTAAATATGGTTTATCTAATTTAAAATTTGAATGATATTAGAGGTGTAACTACTCCTTGGGTGGTGTGGTTGTAGTGTTTTTGTTTTCTCTCTTTTTGGGCTTAGGCCCTCCTTATTAGATAGTTTATTTTTAATCATCTAATTTTAAATGAATGATTAAGATTTCTTAATGATGAAACTTCAAATAAACAAAAACTAATGTGGAGAAATCATATTCTATAGCCTCTATGTGTCTCTTTGTACCTTTCTTTTCCTTAAGTGTCTCTCTAAACTCAAAAAGGTATAAACTAAACTTTAAAAATAATAAGATTTTATGTGAGCTATAATGCTCTTAATTACCCACCAGAGATTAATTCTTGAGAAAGTAAGATCCATTTATATAGAAATTAATATTATGTGTAATGGTTGTATCACAAATGAGCATACCATATTCACTTAAAATATCTCGTGTATACTAGTATTGGTTAATTGCAATACTTGATGAAGACTATGTAACTTCAATGCCCGATAATTATTTGATTGAACATAATAATTTGTTCTAAAAGTTTTTGAAAAAATGGACTTTCAATTGTTGGATACCTTTTGAGTCATCTACTATTAATAATATATAAAAGTTAATTACCACCATAATTACTTAATTACCCTAATTACAATCAATAATACAGCTAATTTCATGTTCCTATAAATAATTTCGTACTAAACTCTATTTAATACTCTAACTAACTCTACCATTTTACAATTTAATAAATTTGCCTCGACAACATAAAAGTAGATGTGTACACAAAAAAATTAAAATTAAATAAAATAAATTGGTCAAATTTAAACTAGATGTGAGTGAAAAATGTGATAAAATAAATTATCTATTTATACTACTAAAAAATATTACCGTTATTTTATTGTTGTTGCAATCTTATCATTCCAAAATGAAATCAATATCCTGAAATCAAATTAGTTATTATTGTAGTTTTTTTTGCCAAATATTATCGTTGCTTGATTTTCTTTAAATGACAAAATAAATTTTTTTTAATAATAAATATTACCGTTATTTTATTGTTGTTGCAATCTTATCATTCCAAAATGAAATCAATATTCTGAAATCAAATTAATTATTATTGTAGTTTTTTTGCCAAATATTATCGTTACTTGATTTTCTTTAAATGACAAAATAAATTTTTTTAATAATAAATATACTGATTTTTTAAGTGGTCTTTCTGAGATGTCAAACCGAGAATATGAAAAGAGGGAGAAGTAATATGAAACGGTTTGATGAAAATTAGGGTTTTATTTAATTGAATAAATTGATATTATTATTATTATTATTAATATTGTTATTTATTAATATTTATTATCATCATTATTAATCCCAATTACCCACTTAATAACTCAAAATATTCCAAAACCACTATTCCAAAACCACTGACAATATTATACCATTTTAACTAACTCTACCATTTTACAATTTAATAAATTTGCCTCGACAACATAAAAAAACGCCTTTTCCTATTACTTGCACGCCGAAAATTTCCTTGGGAACACAACAGTCTTCACGCCTTCTTCTTCAAGAATGCTGCTAATCAATTCGATGTTATATATGTGTAACATCAAAAGTTGGATCCTTTTCAGCATTTTGCCACACACCTCTATCAAATTTATATACTTTTTTTTCCAGGTTATTAGGTTTGTAATTTTATAGTCATCTAAATTTGCAGTTACATTAATTTTTGAATTTTTTTTCAGTGAAAATGAGTAGAAAAGTTGATTCTGTGAAAGACATCAATGACTCAAAAGAAACTTGACGTCTTGTTGTTCGAATAATGGATGTTTAGAGTGTTGTGAATAATAAGGGTATTGAACATTTGGAGATGATTGTTATGGATTCCTTGGTAAATTGCTTTTCTTTTTTTAAGTATAGATTTTTGTATGATAGTTAGTAATTACAACAAAATGCTTTTTTGTATAACATATAAAAAGAAGATTATTTTTATTTTGTTAGGGTGATCGGATTCAGGTCCTTATTCGTCATGACCATTTACTGAAATGGAAAGAGGTCATTAAGGAGAATATGACCTGCATTATAAACAATGGCAGTGTCTATAACAATGATTTTCAGTGGAAGGTATGTGATCATTCAAACAAATTTGTGTTTCTTGGTGGTACCACAATGAAGGCAATCGAACTTCAAAATATTCCACCTAAAGGATATTTCTTTAAAGATTTTGGTGAGATACTTCAAGGCAAATGCAAAACCGATAGACTGGAAGGTAATTTAAATTCTATTATAACTTATATAACTTATATATTTGCAAACACATTCAATAATGAACCTTACTTTAATGTAGATATTATTGGTGCTGTTAGTGAGATAAACCATATCCAATCCAACACTCCGGGGAAGAAAGTTGTTGTTTCTGTTGTGCTAAAAGATTTGAAGTAATGCGCATTGTTTTCATAACTTATGTGTTTGATAAATTTATATATTTTGCATCACTGAATCCCATCATATAATATTGTTTATTTATATTGCAAAATAGGGGTAATTGCATAAATTGCAATTTATGGGAAATCTATGGATCAAAATTTTTGGCTTACTACAATGATCCTAAAAACAATTGAGCTATTGTAATTCTGCTCACTCATGCAATGGTAAAAGATGGCCAAGGTATTACACTATCAGACTTTATAAATACATAGCTGATTTGTATTTTTTATTATACGTTCAATAATTTTTATATTAATTATACAATTTACAGTGTCAAATGCATTGAGTGGTTCCAAATTGTTGATAAATGAAGACATCCCTGAAATTCAAGATTTTATGTCTAAGTATGAATTTTATTTATTTATTTATATTCAGATTATTATACATAATTTTTAATTTCAAAAACAATCTTATTTCTATAGGTTGCCTACTAATGAACAGAAGGAGAAGCCTACTTAATCTGCAAAATCTCTTTCTAATTGGTCTGGTGGTTCTCAGTATTCGCCAGTAGAAAGGTTTGTTCATAATGCGAAATGTATGTCCTTAAGTCAGTTCTGCAAAATCAAACATGTAAGTTGAATACTATAGAGCCGAATTTATCTTTACTATTACAATTATATTGTTTGCTTTTTGAAATTAATATCATTTTTGATTTGCTTTTAGGAAACTTTATGTGTTACTGTAGCAACCACATTGAAATTTGCTGTCTCAAAGTATGAATGGTTTTATTATGGCTGCACAAGGTGTTCTTCGAAGGCACCTAATCCTGAAAAAGCTTATGAATGTTCATGTGGGCAAAAAGTCGAACAGCCTATACCAAGGTACATATAATCTAGATGAATTGCAAATAAATTTGGTAATGGATTTGTTATTAATCATATTATTTTCTTCGTTTAAAATACTATAGGTACAAGATTGAGATATATGTTAGCAATGGTGAATCAAAATATCGTTTTGTATTCTGGGATTCCGAATGTGCTGCTATACTTGGAATGACTGCTGAATTTATGCATAACTCTATGGTGGAGGTACATTGTTATACATAAGTTAAAATGTTAATAGTTTATCGAGTTGTAAAGTTCAGATTATCACTCATGGTTGATATTTTATTTTTCCATTAGAATGGAAAAGATGATCCAATGGTTTATCCTGATGAGCTTGAAATGCTGTTGAATAAGAAAATGGCTTTTAGAGTTAAGGTGCAACCAACGTTTTCCTAAGCGTCTGTTTGGAAGCTTTGTGATGATGAAATCTTTGTTAAAGAGATTGAAAATGACTACATAGTAGAAGACGTATAATATTCACTTAATTCATGTATTATTTAAACATTTAACAAGTATAATAAATATTCGATGTTTCAATGTGCAGAATCAGTCTAAAACTGAATATGCAAAGTTGGTCCCTAACAAAGAAAATTTGGAAACTTCCGCAGTAAGTATCTTCATTTGTTAACATAATAATTTTCTATGATAAATATTGTATTATTATAATTCATTTTATATCTGACAATTAATTTTTTATATTGCAAGCAAACATTATCTGCATCTGGTGAAAATGACCCAGAATCAATCATTCTAATGACTCTGGCTAAGGATGTTGTAATTGCTGACAAGGGTGAAGAAGTTGATTTTGAAGCGTCTGGCGCTACGCAATTATCAGGCACCAAACCATCCAAGAAAGTAAAGATAGAACCATCTTCTTAATTAGAATTTTCGGAAATTTGATATTGAAATATATTTTATGAACTTTTTAGCACCAGAATGAGTTTAAGTATGAAGTTGTTAAGAACATGATATGTTTTGGTTGTAGGATGTGTTCTTACTTTTTTGAAGTATTTATTTTGTGGGATTACAATTGACATTTATATTTCATGTATGGTTTAAAGGATGATAATGAGTATTTAATTCATGTGTGTGAAATTATTCAAAATCCTATGTTGTTATGTTGAACATTGTGTTTTGTGTGTTCTTTCAACTACAAAATTTATATGAGTATCATATCTTCAAATGTTAATAAGTATTTTAGATTGATAACAAAATATGTTGTCATCTTATGAAATATGTGTATACGACTAAATTATAAATAGATTATTGCATGTCATGTTTGGTTTCAGCATGCCTAATGGTGTTAGAAATTAAAAAAACAATTACATAAAAATTTATTATGAAATCCTTCAAAACTAATTATAGAAAACACATAGAAACACATTTTTTTACAATTTTTTTTCAAAGTCTAATACATATGTTAAAATTGCAGGTAGTTCAGAAATGTTGGAGCAATGTTTGAATCTTGCATTCAACTGAATTAAGGATTTATAAAAAAAAACAAGGTATAATTATCATATACAGTGAATTGTCTTTTGATTGGTAATGGAAAATCTACATTGTTTGTTTGAAATGATTAAGTTAAGCATGCAACTATACTTTTTACCAATCTCACGTCATCATATATAGTATTATAACTCAACATATTTAAATTATTTATTTGCCAAAATATAGTTGGGGGTTGAAATGAATAATTATGTCCACTGCCTCCTTTCTATTGGCTAGGTCAGTGGAGTATTAAAATAATTCAGCCGTAAGATAATTAATGTTATGCATGATTTGTAATAAATTAATAAGAATATCAATTCTTTATACATTTAGTTGTACAAGAAAATGATTGTAAATAATTAAAGTGGGCTAAGAAAATGGGTCCCACTAAATCCCACCATATATTATATAAAATATAATTAAAAAATTGATTCAAATATATCAAAATACATTAAAAGAGAGTTTTTCATTGGGTAAGGTGATGTATGATATGAGTAATTTCCAATGGGTGAATTATTTTATGGATTTGGGATAAAAAGAGAATTTTGAAATCTTGAATTATGGTGTGGATTTGGAATAAGAGGTGGATTTCCAAAATATGGGGTGTTTTGTTGATTTGGGATACAAAGAGGACTTCCATCATTTTGCATAAAATTGGAGCATGTGTTATGTTGATTGAGGTTCATTTTCAAATGAAATGTGTACACAAAAAATTAAAATTAAATAAAATAAATTGGTCAAATTTAGACTAGATGTGAGTGAAAAATGTGATAAAATAAATTACCTATTTATACTACTAAAAAATATTACCGTTATTTTATTGTTGTTGCAATCTTATCATTCCAAAATGAAATCAATATCCTGAAATTAAATTAGTTATTATTGTAGTTTTTTTGCCAAATATTATCGTTGCTTGATTTTCTTTAAATGACAAAATGAATTTTTTTTAATAATAAATATTACCGTTATTGGATTAACAAATCTCAAGGTCAGTCATTGGATTATGGATTGTATTTGCCTAGAAGTGTATTTAGTCATGGTCAACTATATGTTGCAATATCAAGGGTCAAAAGCAAAAAAGGGCTTAAGATATTAATCCATGACAAGGATAACCATCCATTGAATTCTACAACAAACGCCGTGTTCAAAGAAGTTTTTGAAAACTTATAAAACGTAAGTTTTTCATTAGTTATATTATATCAACAAATGTCGTTGTTTATTATTAGAATTTTATTGAATGAGTTGTATAAAATATACATTATGTTTTAACATTTGTTTATATGGATGTAATTGTTTTTTACAGGGTAATGAATCATCACTTCCTAAAAGGTTGCGGGCAGGTTTTGTATAAACCCAGTTTTTTAAGAACCAAAGAATTATACGAAGTTAAATCATTTTTGTTGCTGGACTTATTTCTCACAATTTTAACTAAAATTGTGAACCTTTTGTTTCAATATCTTTTGTTGCATTAAACCTTACTGTATCAATTGCAATTAATTTCAACATTTGGTAGTATTCATTACTATATTTTAAAACAAATGAGGTTCTGGTATTTCTTTTACATGGTTTATGTATTTTGGTTAAATAATCATTTATTATGAAGATTAATATTTGCGCTTTTATACCTCAAATTAGTAACAGATTGAAAAATTTCATCCATTACTAAATAAATATATTTTTATTTCTTATGTTCAAAATCTCAATGATAAATGGAATGTTTATTCATAACATTAACAATGGAATGTTTATTATATATCAATATACCAATAAATTGTAAAAATATTTTTGTATTATATTTTTTGATTATTTCCTTAATATAGTATACAAAAAAATTAAGCAAATTATATTACTATAAATTAATAATGTTTTACTTTATTATGTCCCAAACTGGAAAAAGTTATTTGTGGAAATTTTTTGAACCCATTTATTGATCATTTAACATCCATTACATTAAAAAAAACTCTTATGCAATAAATTTGTGTACGTTGATCCAGCCATATATATATATATATATATATATATATATATATATATATATATATATATATATATATATATATATATATATATATATATATAATAAAAAAAAAATATATTATATTTTAATTTTTTTAAAATAAATTATTGCACTTGCGCGACCCGTGCGAACTCACGGGTCCTTTACTAGTATCTATTAATAATAATATCATCAACATAGGCAAAATTAGGAAGATACAATGGTAAATAGGGGAATTAAGAAAGAAAATGGAGTGATCGACTTCACATATAATAATACAAAATATAATATTAAGGTATAGTTGAAACGATCAAACCAAATACTTAGAGGTTAACCCATGAAAAAAATAAGAAATCGACAAACAAGTCTATAATTGTCATGAGCAATAAAATTTGGAGGCAAATTTATATAAACTTTCACATTTATATAAGTGTCCATTAATGAATGGAATTTATTGCAAAAGAGCGGCAAACATAATTGATTTTGATCGTCAGGAAAAACACGTCATCATAATCGAGACTAAGTATCTATGTGTATGAAGGTGAGAAAAATACAAGAAAGGGCTTGAATTGTGTTTTCTTTTTCTTTTTAAAGCTTTTTCAGCTTCTGTTTCTGATGGTTATTAATCAGATTCTAAACACTTGATTCAGAGTCTAACTTCAAAAAACTTTGGTTTACTTCTGAGGGTCCTTATCAGATTCTGAAACAGAATCTGACTTAGAGTATCAGAGTTGACAACCGCGGAATATTAAGTGCAGAAATAAGGAAAGTAAAAGCAAAGGCACAAACATTTATCATGGTTTCTCTCACAATTGAGAGTAGTTCAATCTCATTGTACTCCTAAGGGGTTTTCAATATAACCAAACTGATTACAAATGCTCAAGCACCAAGTAAGAGACTCTCAATGCTCCAACACACAAACAAGAGACTTCTAATGCTCAAACACACAAGTAAGAGACTTCTTACTCAAGTCCATAAGTAAGAGACTTCAAATGCTCAAGCAATAAAGGAAGAGATTTCTGACTCTATAACAAATTGTTAAGAGATTTGAGTAATAATTACACTTGAAATAAAATCAGAGGTGCATACGTAATACAACTTAGAAAGACTTTAAGACTTAAGAACTTCTAAAATATACAAGTGTTAAAGAGGTTCCAAGTCTAGCAATTTTGACAGACTAACTTCTACTTGAAATGTCAAGGTAGAGAGTCTTGTAATATAGTGTATTAGTCTTCAACATTTGGTTCTTCAGCTCCTTATATAGAGTAGAAAAAGAGACGTCGAAGACTTTCATCAAAAGGTTAAATAGCCTTTGTATTTGATTAGACACATCAAGAAAACAACTTTTTACAAGGAGAATGATTCGTTGAAGTTCAGACATCCAAGAAGATATTTTTCCCAAACTCTTCACGTGATCGAAAGGTCTCTCAAACTGTCAGAGTTGCCTTAATTGAAAAGACTCTACTTCAGATTTGACTTTCCTCAGAATTCACTCTTTAAAGGCTGATCACTTCAGAGTCCATTTTTTGCCTTCTTAAGCTTCAGAGTCTGGACCACCAAATACTGACTTTCTTCAGAGTTGACTTCTTTAGAGTCTAGATCTTCCATCAGAGCCAGAGTCTTCAGAAGTGATCTTCAAAGCTAGAGTTTGATCTTCAGATGCAGAATCCTCAAGCTTCTATTCATTTGTTCTTAATCATATAATTCTGCAAACTTGAATAAATGTTAGAAAATCCAATTGTTTTTAAATACTTTGTTATCATAAAAATCTAAGGGATATAGATCTAACCAATTTGTTCAAACAATGTAAATTTAAGCTACCAAACAAACTGAAACAATTTATATAACCATATAATCCAACTTTCATTGTATAAACATGTTGATGATCTTCCTTAGTTTTGTTTGGAGATAAGAGAACAATTTCCCAAGTGCTGTTTAAATATAATGCAACCAACTCAATCATAACTTCACATGTAGGCATAGAAATATACATAAAATTCAAAGTAGAAATAAAAGAAACATATAAAGTAAATAGACACTCATAATTTAAAATACAAGGATATTTAAGATTAGGATTATGATACCGAATGCATTTTTTTAATGATATTAAAATTTCAAAAGTAGGTGTCATAACATAAGAAGCATCGGAAGCAGATGATGTTGTTTATGGATTAATTTCATCTCTCTTAATGTTTATGAAGGATGTATCTATCGTTTGGTAGGCATGCAAGAGAGTTGCGGAAATGTCTCTAATATATGTCAAGATGATAAAATGGATATCTCAAATATATGTAGTACAGTTGCCAACAAGTGGCGCACATAAGGAAAGAAGAATGGGCAAGTTTTAAAGAATGTGACATTAGCGGAAACAATGTTGTGAAGTTGGGAATAAAAAAATGACACATTTTTATATATGTGAGTAGTCTAGATAATTGGGATAGAGATCATGTTTTAGGTTTAAGATAGAATAATGAATTTGATATTTAAGAACAAAAGAAAGCATTCGGTTGATAAGGTAATAAGGTGTAAGGGGGCATCAACTCAAAATAAAAAAATGGACATCACGGTCTTAGGTTTGAGAATTCCGCTAAGTGCTAACAATTCTTGTGTTAGACCAGTCCATATTGAATTTTGCTTTGACTTTAAATGGACCTCCCATCAATGGACGGTGAGATTAGTCTCATTAGATTAGTCGGTCACAAAGTCGAATACTAATTTTTTTTTAAGTATGAGTGGTTTCAATTAGATTGTCGTTTTTTCGTTCTAAAACTAAGATCACAAATATTCACAAGTATTGTTAGCGCATAAAAATTTATTGGAGTTGTCAAACTTTTTAATTTCTCCATGAAATTCGTGGAATATAAAAATTCTAAACGAATTTTCATTAAAAATAATCAAGTACATGGTAAAAAAATCATCTAAAAATTACAAAGAAATAGTAATCCAAAGTTGACTTGGCACAACTAGGACTTGAAATATCTAAATGAATTAGAATAAAAGGTGACACAACACTTTTATTTACTCGTTGAATATAGGTGTGACAAGTATTTTTTTTTTCAATTGATACGATTGGCATTCAAATGACGAAAGATTAGAAAATCTAAGAACTAAAAAGATACATTATATTAAGGTTAGAAAGATTCAAACATTGATTTGTTAGACTTTGAGGAGCAATAAAAACACGCACCATCAACGATGAGAGATGATATAATCCTCTAGACTCATTTTCTATTCCAAATGTCCAACACATCCTCGACATATGGTGTTAAGTCTCTTGGTAGCCATGATTATTAAATTGTTACTTTATCTATTGAATTCCTTACAAATAATATATAAGAATTAAATGAGTGATTAATCTCACATCATTTTTAGAAGAATTAAATGAATAATATATAAAAGATAAGACTGATACAATATTTAAAGATTTTTGATAGAGATGTGGTATTAAAGTCTTTTAAAACTTTTGATCATGAACTCGATGTTGTTCCCACTCCTCGTATTTTGATAGTCTCATAAAATTATGTTTAGTTAGTCTCCATAACTTTTTTTATTACTCTTAGTTATATTGCAGATTATATTTTTAATGAAGTGAAGCAAGTTAGATTTGATTAAAAAAGAAAGAGAGAACAAAAGATAGCAACTCTATAGTCTTTTTTATTTTCAGGTTCTCCTTAGAAGAATATCAAAACACATTTGTTCAACTCTATGTTTGGTTATTTTAGAAAACTATTAAAACCATAATTATAATTATAGGTATGTTTTTTTCCTATAAAGAAAATCATAAACAAAAGCATTTGAGTTAGAGGTTAAACAAAAATCAAATTCCCAATCTGAATTAAAAAAAATCACAACTACAAATCATTATTCACTATCTAAAAACATCCTTCATCACACAAAAATCAAAAGCAACAACATATAATTGAGTCCAATAATCTAATAAAAGCACTTAATCAATAATCAAAAGATGCATCTAAAAACTCAGGAAAAGTTGCCCTTATCTCACTATCCTTATCCAAAATACCATCCACAAACTCATTCCCTGAAAATGAATTTCCTTCACATTGCTTATTCATTTCATATTCCTTACTTGCAACACAAGCAACAGCATCAAAACCTTCACTTGAACCACCTTGTTTATCACTTCCATTACCATTATAATTATTACTATTATTATTAGAAATTTCACCTTCATTTTGCATTAAACCCGAGAGGTTCAACGACGACATCACCCTTTGTATGTCACATTGTTGAATCTGTTGAATCTCCGACCACATAAACGGCTCATCATTGTGAAGAAACTCGCTCCAATCAAAGTTAGGATTAATCTGAGCTTGTGAAGTTTTGCACGAGTACGAAATCGGTGAACTTAGTCTTGTTAAACTAGAGGAACATGATGACGAAGTCGAAGATGCAACTTCATTTAGAACATATTGTTGCTGGAAACTCTCTTGGTTTGTGAATTGGTGGTGATATTGAACTTGTTCCTCTTTGGGATGCTCCAAAATTGTATTGTTATTGACAAAATTCATTTGGTTTTGAGTGGTTATTGTTGTGAGGCTACTAATGCTTCCTAAATCAGAAAGAACTTGTGAAACTGGCTTATGAGTTACTGGATCAATTCCCATTTTCATAAGCTTCTTTCTTAATTTTGTGTTCCAATAATTCTTAACATCATTGTCTGTTCTTCCAGGTAGTCTTTTTGCAATTAATGACCATCTACATTAATAAAAAAACAAAAAAAATTAACTAACTTTACTATTTTATCAAAGGGTTAATCATGTTCATTGTACCTAAATATCTCAAAATTTTGACACTTCTACTATATGTTCTTTTAAACTTTTTTTTAAAACTTTTTTATCTCGAATTTTAGTCTAGGTATAAAATTTTGCATTTTATTCTACATATAGAAAAAAAGTGCAAAATTTTACAATTTTCAAAATCAAACACTAAAATTGAAGAAGAAAAAAATTCGAAAATTATTGTTAGAAACAAAATTCTTAGATGATTAAAACCGAATTTTAGGATATTTAAAGAACCATGATTATGTTTAACCATTTATTAAATATTATTATTCTTTAAAATAGTCTTCTATAAAACAAATCTTCATACAAATTTAAATAACAAGAAAGGTCATTTAAATTTTTTTACTTTTCATTACAAAAAAAAATTACTACTTTTATTTTGTACATAAAATAATTTAGTATATATTTGATTTCGCGATAGAAAAATAAATCACATAAAAAAACAACATCCTAATATAAAAAAAACATGAAAATAATCAAATCACGATAAAAACAATATCCTAATATAAAAAACGTAAAAATAATGAAGCAACTATTCAGAGCTTTTGAATTAATGTGTGATTTTAATTAAATTGAAATTGACAGACACGGACACAATGACCGATTAATTAAGCAATCACGTCAAATTGGTTAATTTTACTTATAATTGAGATTAGATATTAAATCTAATTTCATAATTAAGAAATCATGCACTTGAAAAATGTTGTTAAAACATACAAATATGATGTGAGTTTCTTATACAGCTAAAATGTTATATTAAAACATACAGATCTTACTATAAAGCCAATTTGATAATCTGAATTATGCATTTTTTTTCACTGTTAATGTCACAATTGAACAGTTTGATGATCTGAATTAGGCATTTTTTCACAGTTAATGTCACATTTCATTTTAATTTCATACATTACAAGTAGAATAAGAACATGAACAATTGAACATACCTGCTTCCTATAGCTGCATGAAGAGTAAGAATGAGTTCTTCTTCTTGTGGTGTAAAACTATCATGCTTCAAATCAGGTCTTAGATAATTAGTCCATCTTAATCTGCAACTCTTACCGCACCGATTCAACCCTGAAAACAAATTCAAGAAAAGAAAACTCGAATTATATAACACAATATTACGCATCTCGACCAGTTACACTATTTCTAAACATAGTTTTAAATTTCGATCCAGCGGCAATTTTAAGTGCATCAGTATAAAATATTTACAGACGTGACCGCAATTTAAAACCATGTTTCAGAAATCGAAGGAATTGAGGAAGAAAAAAACCGGCGATCTTCGGAACCAATGTCCAATTTCCAATTCCATGATTAGCAACATAAGCAAGAATTTTAGCATCTTCCTCAGGAGTCCATAAACCCCTTTTGACATTGGTTTTATCACAACAAGGAGGCCTTCCCATTTTTCAAAACAAGAGAGATGAATAATGTAATGGTGGTGAAA
Source organism: Lathyrus oleraceus (assembly GCF_024323335.1). NCBI lineage: Eukaryota > Viridiplantae > Streptophyta > Magnoliopsida > Fabales > Fabaceae > Lathyrus > Lathyrus oleraceus. The sequence goes on along the minus strand of NC_066579.1, from coordinate 142,953,570 downwards.
TGTGCATTGAAGAGTAATTAACATTTAAAGTGGTGAAAATGAGGGTAATGTTTAAGATATGAAGAGGCAAGAAAAGCATGCAAATTTTGGGTTCATATAACAACAATTGCATGATTATATTCATCTTTATTGATAACAAAATTAAGAGGCGAAACCAATTGTATGACATGACATCAGGATCATAATGGTGGTGCCTTTCATTCATATTCTCTCTCTTTCATATGGTTTTGCTCTTAAGAACAATTTATATTTCAGGTTCATTTTGAATGATCAATTTTGTTAAAACTGAATATGTTTAACTAATTATGATGATACTATTGATGAATGTGCAATCAATTTTTGTTCACAGTTATGTTGCTTGATTGACATGCATAATTGCTTCATTGACATGCATAATGCCTCTTAGTGGAAAATTCGTGCGCACGAACACTGTTAATGTTCGATTCGATTACGGACAATTCGATTGTAATCAGTGTAGCTAAGATCAAGTGTTGTAACCTAAGATCGTAAGAACATACGTGCCAAAAACCAAAATTGAGGTTACGATTAGAGAAAGATCGAAGATCGTTTTCGTTACCAGTTTTTCTCTAAGAATGACATGTAAGGATGACGGAGGAGAGTACTACAACTAGAGAAAAATGACCAGAGAAAATAGTTCGTTTTCTTTGTCACCATAGTCAAGATCAAGTTTTTTGAAGTAAGATCGGAAATTACGATCTTTCACATGCCGACAGATCCTATTTAAGATCTCCAAGATCGACCGATCTTACTTAAGATCTCGTACTTGATTACATTGGTTAAAACATGATCCGAGATCATGCCATTTCAATTTTAAGACGCTTAAAATAGTTGAATCATGACATCATATTCATATCCCACCGGTTCGATTTTAAGACGTCGGTAGTAAAGGAAAAACCATTGAGGAGAATTATTTTCTTAATTTCTATTTAGTTTTCAATATTACACTTTATATTCTTTTAATTTCTCTTTCTTTGATTACAATTTCTAGTTCATAACAAAAACCATTATGATCCTAAGAAGAGCAAACATTGCAACTCTTCCTACATTTTCCTTTAACTCCTTCATAACCAACCATATAACTTGGATTCTTCTCGCATTCACCGACTTTAGACCACGCAGCACAATTCTCGTTCTCATCCGTGCATTCTCCATTGTCTACTTCTTGATGTATCGGTTTCTCGAAGTCGGCAACGTGAATCCACTTTGTTGCAGACCATTTCTCGCCCTCGATCACTGGACAACTTCCATGCAAACTATTACCATCTGTAGTTGCGTTCAGATGAAGACTGAAGAACAATAAGGCATCACCCTTCCGAGGTTTTACTGAAATGACAGAAACCGAATGCGTTATAATTAAGATCTTATACAGAAAAAATAGACAGAAAAGCTTTCTGTTAGATTATGAGGCATTATATTTCAAGTTTATATAAACATTTAAATTTGCGTCTAAATACCTTTATAAAAATAACTTATAACATAGAATAGCTTATAACAATATATCTCATCGAAAAAAATAAAAATCACGTCTAGACTCAAAAACTACAATTCTTATCTTCAAGTAGAGTTAATTCTGAAAAGCATAATCAATTCTACTTCTACTCGAGAGCAGCCAAACATGTCAAAATCAATTTTACACGTCCAAAATCAATTCGGGGTGAAGCTATTTTTGAAATGTATACCTGCATATCCTTTGTGAGCACACTCAGACCAGCTATCATCTTTCGGCTGCGACAACTTCCCCTGAAAAATCCAACCAATTACTCATTTATCACGATTTTATTTTCTTTCTTTTGTTAGACAGAATCAAAGACATGAGAAAATCTTTACATCGGCATAAGGAAAAACTGTTTCTCCACCCTTCTCAACATTAGACAAATACATCAGCACCGTCGCAACACGATGGCCACCATGTAACTGATTAGCCTTGTCATGGAAGAAATCGAAATGTGGTTCGTATTTCTCGCCGTGTTGGTAGTGCAATATTTGTATAGACTCGCCGTTCTCTGATGCATAAGAGTAAGTTCATAAAATTGAAGCGAAACGAAAAAGCTTTAAAATGGATCGAAGAACGATGGTGTCTACTTACCTATGGGAAAGAATGTCCATGTGGCAATTCGGTTTTCAACATCAGCAACTACCTCATCCTTAAAGATTAAACAAAAGTAAGAGGAAACAAACAAGTAAACATATAAATTAGACGATAAATTAAAACAAATATCTCAAAAGTAAAACTTAGTCTCATAAAAACACGGTTACTTCGTCATAAGAATTTGTAGAGAAAGGGTTATAGTGAAATGAAAGGGTCACGAATTTGTACAAAAACATTGAAACACCAAACTACTTTATAGCACATTTCTCGTCAATAGTTATCAAAGCAAAATCAAAATGCATGCCTCTCCATGCAACGAGAATGATGTGATCAAATAAATCGCAACAAAAAAAGAAAACAAAAACTTGTCTACCATATTTCATAGTATGCTAGCTAGATACAATAATCACATGAAGAACCTATGGGTTTTGACATGGAAAGAAAATAGATTCTCTTATTATACCTGTGCCTTCTTGAGAAACATCCCGGAACTTGTTCTGACTTCACTTTGTATACTTTTACCAGATACATTATCCGCCACCATAGATTTCTCCAGCTTATCCTTAGCCTATTAACACAAAAATTCCGACATAGAATCTTACAATTTAGAATAGACCTAACTCAAGCCTACAATGTCACACTCTCAACACAACTCATCACGCCCAAGACGGAACATTTTGAGCATGCATGACCTGAGTGGCAAGATAGCAGAGTCTAACTCAACCCTACAAAACAGACTTATAAGGAGAGAGATGCCTCCCACTTATAAACGTATTTTTAGCCAATATGTCACCAGGCTCATTAAATGTAAGCCATGGCGGAAAGGCGAAGAGGTTTTTAGGACGACCGCACTAGGACATTTGTGAAGGAATGTCCTCCATTGCTGCACCACATGATGCAATGGCAAGTTTATATGGCGGACCGTGTAAGACTCTCAACATATCTTCTCACACCCAGGACTGAACATCATCACGGGCTCGACGAGGCCCAATAGCCATCTAAGTGAGCCCTATTAAACTAGCTTCTAAGTTCTAAACCTTACAATGTCAGACTCTCAACACACCCTGTCACGCCTAAGACTGAACATTCAGAGCATGACCTGAGCGACCTGATTGCAGAGTCTAACTCAACCCTACAAAATAGGACAAAACAGGCTTATAAGGTGAGAGATGCCTCCCACTTATAAACACAAATTCAGCCAATATGTGACCGTAGTTATTAAATGGAACCCATGGCGGAATGACAGAGGTTTTTAGGACAACCGCCATAGGAAATTTGTGAAGGAATGTCCTCCATTTCTGCACCACATAATGCAATGGCGTGTTTATATGGCGGATTTTCGGCCTTCCGCCTCATTCCATCACCGATAACACTATGTAAGATTCTCAACATATCTTGTCACACCAGGACCGAAACTTCAGGAGCGCGACATGAGTGGCACGATAGCCGTCTAAGTCAACCCTATCAAACCAGCTTCTAAGTTCTAAACGGATTTTCCAACTACCCTCAACATGAACATAATATATACTATCAATTACATTGCATTGCACTCCAACACACACACAAAGAATTAAATCCAAAACCAATGATAATTACAAAACAACAAAATGAAAAAACTAACCAGAGTTTTAAGATGATCACATTCTTTTTCAGATAAAAAATTCTTGTACAGAAAAGCCCTGCATAACATAATTCACAAAAACTTCTATTAAAAAATTGAAAAAAACAAATAAAACCCTTTTGTAGAACAGAAGAAAACGGAAGTACCTGGGATTCCATGAGAGCTGAATGACACGTGTAGGATCAAACTTCACCTTAGAGGCTCCAAAAACCGATCCAACCCTAAAAACAGTTGGAAAAAAAACAAAATTGAAACCCCCAAACAAAAAAGATAAGATTTTTTCAACATTTTCAAATACATAAACAAAAATGAAGAAATGGGTATGAGTTATTATTACGTTGGTTTTTTTTCACCCAAACTGGGTAATCGAATAGAGGAAACGAAAAGAACAGAGAAAAAACAGGGGGAAAAGAGTAACAATGGAACCAAACGAGGATTTAGCATGATGATGAAGAAATTGACACAGAACAAGAATTAAGAATGAATGTTGGATTTGGTAATGTAAAATTAGAGAAAACGTGTTTGGTTTTTTTCTTTTTCTTTTTCTTAATTAATTAATTTTATTTTTTTATGAAAAATTGAACAGAGTACCCACAGATTTGAGTTTGGTGGTCTCTCCTCTGTGTTGTTTATGTTTTACTTTTCTGAAAATCCCCTTCAATTCTTTTTTCTGGAATGTTCCTCTAATTTTGTTTATTTATTTATTTATTAAAAAAATAATGTTTTTTTTAGTCATAGTTGACCATCATGGAAATTTTAATGTTGGGTCAATTTGGTTTCATAAATAAATTTATAAGTTTGGAAATTGATAATTTATTCTTTTAATTGAATAATGGAAATCAATTTTGTCCTTTTTTTTCAAATTTAGAATTACAATGTTTTATGGTTACAAGACTAAAGAAATAAAAAAACAAGCGAAAGAAAAATTAAACTCTTAAAAATAATTTTTAGTCGCATGGTTACAAGACTACAGAAATAGAAAAAGAAGCGAAAGAAAAATTAAACTCTTAAAAATAATTTTTAGTCGCATCGCATATGATGTAAGGATGTTATTCAATTCTTAAGAATGGTGATTAAATCTGAAGATCAATATTAGTAGAAGTTTCGAATTTTGTTATGGAATTAATATTTTGTTTATCTTTTCTGAGAATGTGGATGTTTCTAAACATAGAATTTTCAAGAATAATGTCTCAAATACTTTGGATCAAACACTGCATGTTTATGATACTTATTCAAGGGTTCTCAATGAAATTAATATTATGGGTTGAATCAGAGTAGCAAGTTGAGTCAGTAATGCCCATATATTTGGCTAGAGAAATGTCTTTGTAAATGGCTTAAAGTTATGCATGGAGGATATCTAAAGAATTGGGTATGGATCAAGAGAAACCGCATTGTCTAATCTCATTAGCCAATATGATTTGGAGTATCATTATAACTTCCATCTACATTAATAATAGTTCAAGAGTACTTTTGGAGATTCCAAGTGATGAAGTGATTGCTTATGTATCTTGTTTGAGGTTTGATTAAGCAAGTAATGAAAGAATTCGCTAAAAGGTGGGAAGCTCGAGAGAGTGTATACCCTATGAATAATTTCATGAGAAATGTGGATCTATAGGTAGCAAAACTGCAAGTCAACTTAGTAGCTATTTAGTTATGATGATGATAACACTTAAAGTCAAGCAACTACTAAAGATAGCTCAAGCGGTCAAATATGTACAATATGATTGTTCAAACTATCATATTTAATCAAGTTATGCTCTTCAAGATCAAGTCAACATTGTAGTCCAACGATTTCAAGTGAAGACTTGGACTTCAAGGTTCACCGGTGGCCTGACCTCTCAATCTCTCAAATAATGGTAATCAATATGAAGATATATCAAGCCTCATTACAAGACTCAAGGCTTTTGTATGATGCTAAAATCAAATATAATATATCAATACTTAAAGCTTAAGGGTTGTGAAAGAGAGGAAACATGAAAGCTCGTCTGGTCGTGTCCGTCTGAGTGACTAGTGTCTTATAAACACACAAGGATAATTCTGGAAACATCATGGCTAAATCACACACACTAAAGTTTATTGAGAAATCTCTCATATTATAATTAAATCACAAAAAAAATATTTTCGGAAGACATTTTCTAATTGTCTAATTGATTAGACCATAAACCTGATCGATTAGATCATGCTTGGTTGAGTTTAAAATTGATTGGGTCTGTCTCTTAATGATTGGTAATGACTCTATATAAAAACCTTCCATATGTGGCCTTAACTATCAATTATTTAGGTTGGCTAATTGACTAGACTAATTGATTGTTTCCAAATTTATATTATGCCTTAGCCTATAAATACAAAGTTTCTCTATCACTTTTTCACATACAGAAACCGAGAAAAATCTCACTTTTCATTTCTCTCATCATTTATCTAAATCTCTCATTTTTTCTAACATATTTTATCCTTAATGTTTCGAGAGTGTTCTTGAGTCTAAGTGGAAATATTTGTCATGGGTGAGAGTAAAGTAGTAAATTTACTAAGAGCGTATTTTCTCTTCTGTAAATAATTATTCCATATGAAGTTGTTATTTTGGTTGTGAGCTAAATTAATTTAAATCCTAACTAACATTGTCAAAGACCTTTTTCTAGGTCCAACTTAAAGGAAACATCACATTTTTTCTTCTTTGTTCTGTGAATTTAGTGAATAATTTACTACAAAGTAATAAAATTGTCAATGGTTCCCCTATTTGGCAGAAAACTGCTTTGGTAAAGACCAACAAGAGTCTCAATGAGGGTGTGGAGACAATTAACCGAGATTTTGGTAATAATATTGTACACAATGTTATATAGACTTATAGGTATCAAATATTTGAAAGTTTTAAGAGTGTCAACTTTGGGGATTATCATGATTGAGGTTTTAAAGGTAGATGGAAAAAAAAGATCATGGAGAAAGCTAATTTTACCAAATTAAAAACATGAAGAAAATGCATTAAAAACCATTGGGCCCATAAGATTTAAAAGTCTTCATGGAATTTAAGGCATGGGTGACTACCTATTTGGAGACGGATTAATGTGGGAGGTTATGTCATCATCATCCGACACTTGATAGTGGTGAGAGGTTTGAAAGGTGGTTTGGTTTGGATGGTGTTGTTGTTACATAAAAGATCTTAAAAAAATTTAAGGGTTTTTTGTTGATTATGTTTCTCTTCCTTCTTATGATGGTCTGAGCATATGGAGGAAAGAAATATTTTTGTCTCCGAATTTGATATGTCTGTCTCAAGACTCTTGAAACCAGAGGATTTTCTCTTAGAAGAGGATGCGGTTAAAATCTCTTTGTATTTGTTTCTCAAGTTGGACATGGTGAAGATAATAAACTCTCTCGAGATATTTCTGACTCCCTTTGAGTCTGACTTCAATATGATTTATCTGGTGAAAAATGTTTGTAAAGACATAATGGTTGAAAGTGGTGGAGTCTTTCTATATTTTCTTGAAGGAAGTCGTATGACTAGTGTTGGAGGAAGGCCAAGCTTGAACAACAACATTTTGATAATCTTCGTGATCATCCTGGTTTCAGCCACCTCATTTCAACTCTTGCGCTCTCTAAGTTTCTAATCAACTGTGATATTCATCTTCGAATAATCGTCTTAGTTGTGAAATTCCCAAACAACACTAAATCCAATGTCGACAATGTATCCCTCCCCATCTTCGATTCACTTCACCTCATCAATCTTCCAAAAACTTCACTTCTTTCAAACATGGATCGATGTTCCGCCGTTAATCTCTCCTTGAAGATCAAAACCCAAACGTCAAATAAGTTATCTTAACCTCATTGTCAAAGAAGACCAACATGGACCCTAGCTGCTTTTGTTGTTGACATGTTCGACACTACCATGGTTGATATTGCCAAATAATTTTTGGTCCCTGCACTCGTCTGTTTCACTTCTGGTGTTGCTTTTCTTGGTTTGATGTTTCATCTTCACACTCTATTTGAAAGAGACAACGACGATTTGACTCGATTTCTGCAGCATAACGAGTTGGCCATCCCGAGTTTCAACAACTTGGTTCCTTCATACTCGTTGCCATGTTTTGTGTTTCGTAAGGAATGGGAATCGTTTTTCATAAACTATGCAAGTGGCCTCAGGAAACCAAATGGAATTATAATAAACTCATCTGAAGAGCTTGAATCACATGCGGTTCACTCCTTTTTCTCTCATCCTGATCTAGCAAATTTACCAACTATATAGCTGGTGGGACCTTTGTTAATCCCTGACCTCAAAACAGAAAAAATTGTTGGATCTGATGATATCATCAAGTGGCTTGATGATCAACCTCCTTCCTCGGTAGTTTTTCTCTACTTCGGGAGCATATTCTTTCGATGAGGAGCAGGTTAAGGAGATAGCACATGCTATTGAAAATAGTGGTATCTAATTTCTGTGGTCTTTGTGTAAACTATCACCGAAAGGCTTTATGCATGCTCCATCTAATTATCCACTTTCAGAGTTGGTATTGCTTTTACCCGAAGGATTTTAAGATCCTAATTAAGTTGTCAATGACCTTTTTCTAGATCTAGCTTGAAGGAAACATCACCTTTTTTCTTATTTGTTATGTGAATTTAGTGAATAATTTACTATAAAGTAATACAATTGCCAATGGTTCCCCTATTTGGCAGAAAACTGCTTCGATAAGGTCCAACAAGAGTTTCAATGAGGGCGTGGAGACGGTTAACTGAGACTTTGGTAATGATATTGTACACAATGTTATAGAGGCTTATAGGTATCAAATATTTGAAAGTTTTAGAAGTTTCAAATTTGAGGATTAGCATGATTGAGGTTTTAGAGGTACATAAATAAAAAAACCACGTGGAGAAAGCTATTTTGACCAAATTAAAAACATGAAGAAAATGCATTGAAAACCATGGGGCCCATAATATTTAAAATTCTTCATGGGATTTAAGACCTGGTGTCGCAGCCTAAAAAAATACAGAGGTGCGAAAAAACAACCGGCGAAAGAGGAAGACAGAAGAGTCGCCACCGTGCGTTATTTATCCCAAAGGAGAGAAAGGAAACGCTCGAAGTAAACCTGGAGAAAAGGAAAAGACAAGGTCTCGCAACCAAATCTTGGGTTCGGGAGTCGATTATGCGAAGGGAAGGTATTAGCACCCCTACGCATCCGTAGTACTCTACGGGATCCACTCTTGTTGTTCTTGTCTAAAGGGTGTGTGTTTATCTAATGTACTATTTACTAAAAGAGAAGGTTAAAAGAAAAATGACTCGCACGGATGTCGCATCCACTGCATACGTATCTCATCTGAATATGAGAATCAGAGTCTTCGTAGCTCGGCTACCTATGGGTTAAAGAGATGTGTGCTCGCTAAGACATCGCGTCTTATGCCTACGTATCTCATCGGGAATGAGAATCAGAGCAAAACGTAGTTCAAACTAACTACGGGAACAAGGGTCTCGATTGCAACTAGGGTAAGAGAAAAGGAAAGTCTCGATCGCAACGAAGGCGAGAGAAAGGATCGCAACAAGGGCGAAAGCAAACAAGGATTAGTTGTTAGTTGTTAGTCAAACTCGGCAAGACATCGCATCTTGTGCCTACGTATCTCATCTGAATATGAGAATCAGAGTTGCCGTAGTTCGACTACATAGGGCTTGCCATCTGAATATGGACTTACAAAGGAGGACACCAGTTGTGTCAAAGGAGAGTGGGCGATGTGTTCACGTCCTAGCAGTAGGTGTCGCAGCTCGCTGAATCGAGTCTTAGGCAGTTACCTCTTTGCAATAGAACGGATTGACATGCCACAGGATCGGAGACGCACGGAAGGTCTAAAAGAAATGGGGAAGCTCTGCCCTAGAGTTGTCATGCAATATGTACTTAGGTGTTTAGGATTTACAAATGGAAATATCTACCTAACGTTATCATACAAAAGAAATATGGGAATCCTACCTATGTTATCATACAAAAGGATATGGGAATCTTACCTATGTTATCATACAAAAGGATATGGGAATCTTACCTATGTTATCATACAAAGGGTTCTATCTAATGGGTGCTACCTAATCGGAATAAGAGTTGACGAGTGGAGCAAGGAGAAGTGTTAGGGATAAGGGTAGATGGCGATGCATGAAGCAATCGACTTACAAGGTTGATGGCGATGCATAAAGCAATCGACTTACAAGGTTGATGGCGATGCATAAAGCAATCGACTTACAAAAGGGTGGATGAATACGTGCTGGTTCTGTTAGGTTTTGAAAAATGATTACTCGAAGTTGGATCGAGGTTTTGATCTTGTTTTGAAATGGTTATCGAATGTTCATTTTAATTCTTGTATTAACAGATGAATAAAGAATGAAAGAATAAATATTATACATTTCATGGGAGAGGGATACATTTGTTATGAATGGGGATTCAAAGTATTGGAATAATTAAATCGGGTCTAAACAATAAATAATGCAATGTATGAGTGTAAGTGCAAAGGAACCGGCTCATTGTAAGAAAGCCCAAGAGTAAGCTATGTGAGGTTGATGGCGATGCATAAAAAGCAATCGACTTACAAGGGTGTGAAAATGGGCTCGATATTAAATCGAGAAAAATATGATTTTTATAAGTTTAAAAATGGTTTTGAATGAATGGTGAAATTAAGAGAAAACAAGTTTGCATTATTAACAAATGAAACTATGAGTATAATAAAGGCATAAACATAAAAAGAAATGAAAATGCTAAAAGAAACATCCGTCGATCAATTCGAACATTATGTTGCTAATTTGACTGTTGACAATGGCCTAGGCTTTTCCGATGCTGACCTGACGCCAGCAGGAAAGAATCACAATAAAGCTCTGCATATCTCCATCGAGTGTGAGGGGATCACCCTGGCTCACGTGTTGATCGACAACGGCTCTTCCTTGAATGTGCTCCCGAAAGCTGTACTCGATAAATTTGACTACAAAGGCATTGAACTGAAACCTAGTGATGTTGTGGTGCGTGCTTACGATGGTGCGAAGAGTGTTGTCTATGGTGAAGTGGTTCTCCCTATCAAGATAGGACCTCAAGTCTTCAACACTACCTTTCACGTGATGGACATTCGTCCCGCCTACTCCTGCTTGTTGGGGCGCCCTTGGATCCATGGGGCAGGTGCGGTAGCTTCGTCGCTTCATCAAAAGCTGAAATATCCAATAGCAGGCATGGTTGTCACTGTATGTGGAGAAGAAGAGTATATTGTCAGTAGTGTGCAAGCCTTCAAATACGTTGAGATGGATGGTGAATTCTTTGAGACTCCTTCTCAGTCATTTGAAGTGGTTCCTCCACCCAGTCCTGTCCTTAAGCCAACTCCCCTTGTGCCCAAGGTTGTTCGTGCTCCCCCTGTCATGATCTCTCTGAAAGATGCTCAAGCCGCGATTGAAAATGGTGATCGTGCTGGTTGGGGTCAACTGATCAATGTACCGTACAAGTCTGATAAAGCTGGCCTGGGGTTTAACTCTGGAAAGATAGTCAAAAATCAGATTAATGTTATGGAAGATGCTGATAGTGATTGCGACTTGGATAGCTGGATTTTCCCAACAATTGGTGACGGACTCAACAATTGGAAGACTGAAGACATTATCCCGATTTCCTTTAGTCAGGAGTAATTGTTATTGTTTATTCTAGAATTGCAAATTTTAATTTTCTTTTACAATCAAACTTCTTAAAGCATTGTGTCTATGCCCGAGGCACAATGGCTAATTTGTTAGGGGTTTTGTCATTTTCATAAGCATATTTATATTCAATAAATCAATGGACGTTTTGCATTCAAATATTGCGCTCTTTGTCTTTCCTATTATCTTTCAAACAAGCTATGTTTTCTTACACACACGCACGTAACGAATTGCAGATCCCTATCCACTCTGGATCCTGTTGATAATAGTTCTACTACTGTTCATTATGACTTTGAAAATCCGATCTACCGAGCCGAAGATGGAAGTGAGGAAGATTGTGAAGTACCTGAAGAACTTGCCAGACTGTTACTACAAGAAGAAAGGACTATACAGCCGCATGAGGAGTCAGTTGAGACTGTAAATCTGGGTACCGAGGTGGACAAGAGAGAAGTCAAAATAGGAGCAGGCTTGGAAAGCAGTATCAAGGAAAGATTGATTCAGATGCTACATGACTATGTGGAGATTTTTGCTTGGTCTTACGAAGACATGCCAGGGCTGGATACCGATATAGTAGTGCATCATTTGCCGACGAAGGAAGATTGTCGTCCTGTTAAGCAAAAGGTTCGTCGCATGCATCCTGAAATGTCCGAGAAAATCAAGGCCGAAGTCATGAAACAATTCGATGTTGGTTTTCTGGCGGTTACTTCTTATCCCCAATGGGTTGCTAATGTGGTACCAGTGCCAAAGAAGGATGGTAAGGTGCGAATGTGTGTGGATTACAGAGATTTGAATAGAGCGAGTCCCAAGGATGATTTCCCACTGCCACACATTGATGTTCTGGTAGACAACACCGCTCAACACAAGGTATTCTCCTTCATGGATGGATTCTCGGGTTATAACCAGATCAAAATGGCACCTGGGGACATGGAGAAGACTACGTTTGTGACGCAATGGGGCACCTTCTGTTATAAAGTAATGCCGTTTGGTTTAAAGAACGCAGGAGCAACGTACCAGCGTGCTATGGTGGTTTTGTTCCATGACATGATCCATCATGAAATAGAAGTATATGTGGACGATATGATAGCCAGGTCTCATACTGAAGAAGAACATCTCGATCATTTATACAAACTGTTTGAGAGGCTGAAGAAATACAAGTTGAGATTGAACCCGAACAAATGCACCTTTGGAGTAAGATCTGGTAAACTCTTGGGCTTTATTGTCAGTGGTAAATGTATTGAGGTCGACCCAGCCAAGGTGAGAGCTATTCAAGAAATGCCAGTTCCCCGTACGGATAAAGAAGTCAGAGGTTTCTTGGGACGTTTGAATTACATTGCCCGATTTATTTCCCATTTGACCGCTACTTGCAAACCCATCTTCAAGTTACTGAGAAAAAATCAAGAGATGATATGGAATGATGAATGTCAAGAAGCTTTTGACAAAATCAAGAAGTACCTCCAAGAACCTCCGATTCTGGTACCACCAGTTGAGGGAAGACCTCTAATCATGTATTTGACCGTTTACCGACTGTGAAACAAGATACTCACTGCTCGAGAAAACTTGTTGTGCTTTGGCCTGGGCTGCTCGCCGACTAAGACAGTATATGTTGAATCACACCACTTTGTTGATTTCTAAGATGGATCCTATCAAATACATATTTGAGAAACCCGCCCTCTCCGGAAGAATAGCAAGATGGCAGATGATTTTAACAGAGTATGATATCCAGTATACCACCCAAAAAGCAATCAAAGGAAGCGTGCTAGCTGATCATTTGGCTCATCAGGCCGTGAATGATTATCAGTCTATGAATTTTGAGTTCCCAGATGAGGATGTCATGCTTGTTACTGATTATGAAGAACCTGGACCGAATGAAGGACCCGAAGTGGGATCCCGATGGACTATGGTTTTTGATGGATCGTCTAACGCATTGGGCAACGGTATTGGCGTCGTGATCATTTCCCCCAAGGGTGGCCATACGCCTTTCACCGCTAGACTATGTTTTGAGTGTACCAACAATATGGCTAAGTATGAAGCATGTATTTTGGGACTCAGAGCTGCTATAGACCTGAGAATCAAGTTTTTGAGGGTGTATGGAGACTCAGCCTTAGTAATCAGTCAGGTCAAAGGAGAATGGGACACTAAACATCCGAACCTCATCCCCTATCGAGAGCAGGTGTTGACATTAATCCCATACTTTGAAGAGATCACATTCGAACATATTCCCCGAGAGGAGAACCAGTTGGCAGACGCATTGGCTACCATGTCATCTATGTTCAGAGTCAGATGGGACAATGAAGCTCCCCGGATTACCATTGAACGACTAGACGAACCAGCATATTGTTATGAACTTAACGCTGATGAAGTAGAAGAGAAGCCTTGGTTCCACGAGATAAAAAGATATTTAGAAGCTCAGGAATACCCTGAAGGGACATCCATCAATGACAGGAAATTTCTGAGGAAGTTCTCCGCTAAATTCTTTTTGAGTAATGGAATATTGTACAAACGTAACCATGATTCGACTTTGCTTCGCTGTGTGGATAGAAAGGAATCAGAGAAGATTATGGAAGACATGCACGACGGTATCTTTGGGACTCATTCTAGTGGACATACAATGGCCAAGAAGATTCTGAGGTCAGGGTATTATTGGTCTACCATGGAAACTGATTGCCACCATCACTCCAGAACTTGTCATAAGTGCCAGATCTATGCGGATAAAGTACATGTGCCTCCTGCTCCATTAAACGTGTTGACCGCGCCGTGGCCCTTTGCAATGTGGGGCATTGATATGATTGGCGAGATTAAACCTACCGCCTCTAATGGACATCGTTTCATCCTTGTTGCTATTGGTTACTTCACAAAGTGGGTGGAGGCAGCCTCATTTGCTTCTGTTACTAAGAATGTGGTGGCACGATTCATCAAGAACAGCCTCATCTGCCGATACGGCGTCCCTGAGAGAATTATCACTGACAATGGCACTAATTTGAACAACAAGATGATTACTGAACTCTGCACGCAGTTCAAAATAAAACACCATAACTTTTCTCCGTATCGGCCAAAGATGAACGGCGCTGTAGAAGCGGCTAATAAGAATATTAAGAAGATTATACAAAAAATGACAGTAACATACAAAGACTGGCATGAGATGTTACCCTTTACTCTTTACGGTTATCGCACTTCAGTGCGCACTACGACAGGGGCAACTCCGTAAAATGCCAAAAAAAATGCTATACATGAGTATTGAACCCACCCCACTCAAGACTATGATACTACCCTTCTCCACCAGACCACTCATGGTTAGTTGTTATTTTGATGCTAGACTGGATAAATAAACTAAAATAGATTAAAAATTAGAATTAAAATAAAAAAACTAATAAAAGAGAAAACTGTTGGACTACCAGTAACTGAACCCAGCCGCTTGGCTGTTGGGTTATCAATGGGGAATAAGTTGGAAACATAAAAACAATTATTAACTAAACCTAGGAATTCTAAGCAAAACCTTTAATGTTTTAAAAAACCTATTTTGTTTAAAATAAAATAAAAAAGAAAGAAAATAAGGAAAACGAAACAACAGACACTTCCGTCTCCCTCTCACACTGCGTCTCTCACCATCTCATAAACTCTATCAAACTCAAAACTCTCTCAGGTGAAACCTCTCTCTGCTCTCAGAATCGCTATCCCTCAACCTTACCCAATCGTCTCTCAAACGCGTCCAACCCTCTCTCTCTCAAACTCGCTCAAACGAAATCTCCCTCTGCTCTCAAAATCGCTCGCATCTATCTCTCAAACCTCTCTCTCGCGTACTTTCTACCTCAAAGTCGCTCATCAACGAACCCTCTCACGCTCTCAAACTCAAAGAATCGCTCTCTCTCAACTCTCACGATATCTCCATTAACAAGCATGTGAAAAGGATAAAAGGAAAAAGGAGAAGTTCTTACAAAGTGTCACGGCGGTGGTGAAAGGCGTGAAGAAGCTGGCCTCCCAATCCAGGTAATCGATTTTGGGATTTTAGGGTTTTTGTTTGAGATTCCGCCTCCAAGTTTTTCTGTTGTTAATTCCTCCCCTTACTGATTCACCCTTTTTCTATTTATGCTCTCAGCTTAGGGTTTTTAATTTGGTATCCTGGATTCAAAAGAGGCGTTCCTGCAAAGCACTTTCTTTGTGCTCAGTATCAGATTGGTCCCTTTGATGTAGGGATTCGTAACAGGTAATCTGAGCCACGCTTTCTTCTTCATTGTTTTATCTGGATGCCAAATTGTGATATTTTCCTGAGATTTTACTGTTGCCAATACCATGTGTTTTTTTTACTGCAGTGAAAACGGTGAGCTTGGTTTGACTTCAATATCTGAAAGCTGATTCCGAATACATGTCATTTCATTTGCCCTTTGTGCACAACATTCATGTGTAATTTGGGGACTTGGTTCGGTGACTGTAGAATCAGAACTTTTAGGATTCTCCATCTTTAGGGAGTACATTTGTTCATTACAACTTACTTCTTCACTGAACCGTTGGCTTCTCGTAATTGGCTTTTGTAGCCCATTGTTTACAAAGCAATCATGGGAAGTTAAAAACTTGGTTTCATAGTTAGAAACAGAAGAGCACTCCTGCTTATCATCCATAGGCACATATTCATAACCCACTGTCGCATCCGCGAAAAACAACCGGCGGGCTAAAACAAAACAACACAGAGCCGCCACCGTGCGTTATTTATCCCAAAAAGGGAAAGGAAACGCTCGAAGTAAACCTGGGAAAAGCATGGTCTCGCGACCAAAGAGAAAGGGTAAGGGAGTCGGTTACGCAAGGGGAAGGTATTAGCACCCCTCACGTCCGTCGTACTCGACGGGATCCACGCTCTAAAGAAAGAATAGGTTGCTAAAACAAACATCACACACACACTGAAGACAACACAGGTGGGAGGAAGAGGAGGAGGGCTCGCTAGGATATCGCATCCTATGCCTACGTATCTCGTCTGGAACGAGAATCAGAGCTGCCGTAGTTCGGCTCACGCACGCCAAACAAGACACACACAAACACAGGCAAACCTGGAACCCGAACGCCAATCGCTGGACTTACATCGGCTTCCGAACCAAACAAACACAATCAGGATACGGACAGCCAATCGCTGGGCTTACATCCATATCCTGACACACAAGAACAAACAAGAAAACAAGCTACTAAGGAGTCGGGAACTCAAGCCTAGCAGCTGTCAAGCAAACACACACAAAAAGAAAAAGGGTGCCCGGAGAGACCTCGCACGGTCTCCTGCCTACGTACCTCATCTGGTATGAGGATCAGGGCGACGTAGTTCCCCTGAACGGGAAAGAAATTCTAGCCAGAAACCAAGGGAGACACACTACTAGGGAGTTGTACTCGAGCCTAGTGTTATCATGCATCATTGCCCTATGTTGTGGTTTCTATCTACTTGCACAACAGCAAGCTAATCCTAACCAGGAAAAACAAGCATGCAAGCATCAATCAAAATAAAACAAACATTTCACATAGCACACACTATATCCAATCAAGTGAGGCTCAAACAAGGGTGGACTGCCGAGGCAAGTCATCTGTACAAGGTAGTGTTCGCTCTTAACCCTGACATTGAGAGTCAGGGTGAAGCAGATGAAAGGTGAGTGAAGATTAGACTTCACAGCTCTTATCCCTGGCCAGGGAGAGCTTCAGACAAAGGAGCGTGGGTCCAGAATGGAGGAACCCTTCTACGCTCAAGACTCTGACTCGACTGTGCAACAGCACAAGATCTTGGGTTTGTGCCCCAATGCATCAACACAGTGGTGTGAGCAGGGGGACGACTCAACAGAATAGCGGGGGATAGATTGCATATCCCTTGGATTCCGCCAATTGCCTCATAGAGGTCTTTACCTGCTTGGGGACAAAAGTAAACAATCACAAACATCGCCTCTTAAGGAGGACTTCAGACAGTTGCCTGGCTAAATAACAAGCCAGGTCTTCCAGACTACATGGAGACAAGAGAGTCTACCTCAACTGGTTTATACAACCAAGCAGCAGCACAGCAAGTTCTTAAAGAACTAAAGCGACTATGGTACCTGGAATCAATCAAGCACAGTCAGTATACCAGACAAACCCAAAAGTAAACAGCAAATGTTAATCTGTACAGTCAAACACAAGTTAATGCACACAAGTGCAAGCCATGAGCTCAAACTCAAGCATCAAACCCTACAACACAAAACAAGTTAGTTTACAACATCAAACAAACTCAATTTAATCAACTTGCTTTTTCTCCTTAAGGCCTTTGCATCTCAACCTGAAAATCCAAACCAAACATGAGAAACAAGACCTCTAGGCCAAGCCTAGGGTCCAAAGGAGATGAAAAATCCAAAACAGCAAGTGAAAATTATCCAAAACCACAATCAAATAATTTAAAAGTAAAATCAATTGGTCCCATGCTCATATCAATCACCATTATCATTTTATGCACAAAATAGCACCAAACATGCAATTTGCAACATCAAAAGACCAAACAGAATGATCACAATCAAATCCATATCAAAACAGCTCAATAAATTCCACAAAAATTCCAACCTAAACAAGACACATTCAATGAATAGCATATCAATTTTCAGCTCATTTGGATCAATGGAAGTATGGAAATTAAATTCATAAAGTTCAGACAAATTCAAGCAAGCCAACACAAGGCATCCAAACAAACATCAACTTCCAAAAATCATAAAACAGTGACAATACATGATAAATGAATGGGATCAAAACCAAAATTACCTATAATGTGTCTACAATGTTCATACCAAATTTCACACTCATACAATCAATAACCAGAATTTCACAAAGCAAATGGTAACATGTGTCACATGGAATCAACAAAATGACCAAACAGAAGGAAAAATTCCAATCAAATAGGAAATACCATCAATAAATCCAGAAAAATTCACATGTCATCTCAACATACATATGCTTAATCATGCAAAAAATTGGCTCAATTCAAGGTTCCTAGGCAAGGCAAATAAAATCATGAAGTTCAACATGCTTGGTGTGACACAAATTGTCACACCTCTAATCAAAAATTCATAACTCATCAACCAGGTATCCAAAAAATACAAACTCTACATAAAAATCACCATCAAAGTGTCCAGAACATGCACAAAAAATTTCATGCATTTATTTGAAAGCATCATCATTTTATGAAAGATATGGCAAAGCATGTACAAATGTGACACTACCAAGCAAACCCTAGGCATTTTAATTTTTTACACGTGCACAAAAATCACAAAAATCATGATTAAATTCTACACATTACAAGAAGAACAATGCAAAAAATCTCACCAAAATTGGACAAGAAATGAATCAGATATGAATTTTTTAAGTTCAAGCATCAAAATGAAATAACAAGGGAAAAAGAAAATGAAATAATAAAACGAATTTAAATGGAAATGGCATTTTTGTAATATTAAAAAGCCAGGCCAAAACGGCGTCGTCTCAATTAAACGCCATGGCGCGTTCCTATTGGCTCTGAGGCGCGCCAAACACCAATTCAAACCAGGCCACGCGAAATGAAGATCTACGCGTGTTCTTGAGCTGTTCTTCATCAAGAACACTCAGAAAATTTCCAGAAATGGTGACGAACAAAATCTCACCAAATGCTACAAAACGCACATCATCGTGACCGTCTTTCAACCAGGATTAAGGATATGCAAATGATTTCTCCTAATTCTAAGCATGGCAACGGGATCGAGCGAAAGAAGAATCACATCCAAACATTCAAATCAATATATCTCTCTCCACACTTAACCAAATCACAAACCACGAGTTTCATGATGTTCTATGATCAAAGATCTTTCTAAACCCTAGCTCAATTCAAGCAATGGAGAAATTCGAAACCTAACCTCTTGGAGATGGCAGACGCGAATTTGTGCTTTTCCAGGTGCAAAAGGTCCAAACAGATGGAGTACAATGATGAGGAAGTTGAATGAAGCAAGTAGCTTAGCTCGATGATGCTCCAGATATGAGATTCATCAATTTGCCATTGTTGTGCAAGCTTTGGACAGTCCAATTTCTTGAAGCTTTGGCCACGAATTCATCAAAACAGCTCCTCAATGAGTCTTGTGGAGCATGGATCCAATGAACACGAGCAAGTTTGATGAAGAAATCAACAAAAATTGATGAAAAAAGTGTGATGAAGTTTTGGAGAATTTGAAAGAATTGGAGGGAAAAACAGTTAGGTTCTTGAGAAATGGAATGTGATTTGCAATTTCTGTTATGATTAACATTATATACCATCTCCTTAATCTACCTCTTAATCATCATTAGCAAAAATTGGCTTGATTAGTGAAAATGCCACTTTAAGTGCAAGGGCAAAAATGACTTTTCCAAATCAAGCACTATGACAGCAAATGACAGCTCACACAACTTCTAAATGGTATTTGTGAAGTGTTAGAAGTGGTCTCATGTGCAAATTCCAAGTAATTCTCAAATTCACTATCTCACACCAATAATTCAAAAGAATCCACTCGAAAAATGACTTTTTGCCTTGACCATTTTTGATGAATTTTGATCATGCACCATGAAAGTACATGTGAAATGGGGTTTGCTCAAAGAAAGATCACCCAAATTGGACATTCCATGTGAAAGTTATGCCACTTTGATTTTAGGCATTTTTGGAAAATGATTGGATCATAACTTGTCAACCATACATGGGAAATTCAAGTTCTTGGACTTTTTGGAAAGGTGAGAGCAAGATCTACAACTTTCATGTTGAACAAAATTTCATTTGAAGCATTTTTGGACATGTAATTTTGTGGTGAAAAACTTTTAATTTTTGGAAACTTTCATTACAAGTCACTTTCTACTTTTGGCAACTTTTTGTCTGACTTTATTTTCTTCATTCTTGATGTTTGAAATGTCAAATGAAACTTGTTTAGACATGAATGAAGTATATCCAACTCTCTCCCACCTCCAAATCCATAAAATCAAGCACAGTTGACCACAGTTGACTTTTCAATTGATAGATGAATTTGGCTGTGCATTGATCAAGTTGAGCCTCAATCTTCTGATGAAATGGCTCAATGATGATACCCTAGCCTCCATAAGCTCAATACAATCACATGATGATCCCCATATCCAGTGTAGACCCCATCTCCATGCCATGCCCTGATTGGCCCAATGCAACTGATTAGGGTTGACTAGTGGTCAAAACCCTAATCTCAAGGTATCTGATCAATCTTCTTGAATCTTCTGAATGATATCAAGACCATGATGATGATGATGTACCATTTCAACCAAGATCAAGACCAATCTCCTTGAGAATCATAAAACCCTAATTTGTAGCCCAATCCTCAGATAGTTAATGATCAGTCCATTCCATCAATGAAACCCTAACTTGCACATTAGCCCCTTCATCTTCTGCTCAAGACCTAGGAGGATGACTTGCACAATGTAACCACATGATATGCAATATGCAATGCCTAATGACCTAAGAAATGTTATGCAAATATGTTATGCTAGTCCCAAGAGAGGAGGGCAAATTTTGAGGTGTTACAGCTGCCCCTATTCAATCCACTGTGAACCTGTCGATATGAATAGCCTCGGCTTTCAGATGATCAGGATGAAGAGTGATTGAATACCAAGAACAGACGAACAATTTGCACTCTGAGGAGAAATAATTAACAATGCCTGTCAGAATCGGCAAAGAAACAGTCTCGAAAGAAACATCCGTCCGGTACGGAAAAAGTCGGCCTGATCACCGAAACAGCAACGTCGACCTGGATACCAAAATAAATGGTAACACAGGGATAACCATGGCCTGAACACCACACATCCGCTGGGGATTATTATTACTCTTCTTTTTTTTGTTTTTCTTGAACCCCGAAATTTTCTGATCTTTTTTCATTTTCTTGAACCCCGAAACTTTCTTTTGCGCAAATGATCCCAGATCACTACATTTGAACCCCGACACCTTGCTTGCCAAAATAATGAACCCCATTCTCCAGAAAACACCTCGTGTCTCCTTTTCTCCCTTTGAACCCCAGTCGCCTGACGATAACTTGCGATCGCCATTGTGAACCCCGATCTCCAGAAAACACCTCGTGTCTCCTCTTCTCCATTTGAACCCCGCTCTCCAGAAAATGTCTCACCATTTCCTTTTCTCCGTTTGAACCCCGTTCTCCCATCTCTCGTGATAATTCCGCTGGCAACGTCGGAAATAACACCAAACACCACTCTGAGGGCGACATATCAGAGGGTACACCTTCACAAAAGGAAGGTAACATGTGCATCTCTTCATCCGAAGACACCCATAACGACCTCCATTGGCATCCGCCAAAGTCTAAGGTGACACATGAACAGAAGATAATCCTAAGGACCTCATCCTGGATATAATCTTCAACTCCAATCTCCATTTGGACCTCGCTCTCTAGAAAACACCTCGTGTCTCCTTTTCTCCATTTGAACCCCGCTCTCCAGAAAACACCTCGTGTCTCCTTTTCTCCATTTGAACCCCGCTCTCCAGAAAACACCTCGTGTCTCCTTTTCTCCATTTGAACCCCGCTAGCCGCGCTGATCGCGTAACCTCCTTCGTTTCCATTTCCATCTCCGCTCGACGGAAAAAAGTTCCCTCCAGCATCGCACTACTGGAGAACATTGTTGACCTGTCGTCATGATGCCAAACTCATCCGAGTGACATCTTCACCATCCGGCCAAACCAAATCTCAAGCGGTAACCACGGCCCGAGTCGCGCTGATCGCGGAATATTTCCATCTCTGTCCGACGGAAAAACTTCTCCTTCTGTATCGCACTACTGGGGAATACCTTTGATTAAAACCATGAGGCTAAACTCCTCGGAGTAACATCTTCACCTTCGGGCAAAACCACCTCTCAAACGATAACCACGGTCTGAGACTAGCTTATGCTTGCAATATGATGAATGAATTTTTCTGCGTAATGCTCCATAATTATGGAAATGCTACGCGATTTATTTTTCTATGCAACATGCTATGCTTACTCTACATGATGAATGCATAAAAAGCATCCCCCTCAAGGACTCTTCTGGGAAGCTCGAGATACTCTGCTGAGGAACTCGTCAATACTCCGATTCCACCCTGCTGGGGAATAGCGCTGCTGCTGGAGATAGGCATCCCTTGCTGGGGAAGAACCTCCTTTGCACCCAATCCGCTCGGGAAACTGCTGGGAATAAGAACCACCAACGCTCTGCGGGGATACAACAATCTTTGGTTTGCTGGGGATATCGATCCCGACTCTGCTTGGAGAACCCTCTCAAATACCTGGCGACTTCACTAGGGAAATGCTCACAGATAGCTCTGCTGGGGAAACAGCAACCTCCAGGCTCGGCGACTGGGGAAGCATCGATCTGACACCTGCTGGGGATAACGATCCCGACCCTGCTAGGGTAACCACAGACCTTGGATCTACTGGGGATTTGGTCCTCCTGACTCTGCTTGGGTATATACATCCCGACTCGTCTGGACCTTTTCTGCTCCATCATCTTGTATTCCCAATCGCTCCGCGCTCGACAGAGAGCGAACTCCTGGGGACTATACAGACTTTTCAATTTTCCGACTTTGAAGAGTCTTCTTGATTAATTCCAAGGATCTTCGTACGTCCTTCGCCGTCTTTTTCACCGTTCTTTAATCCATTCGTCCCTGATCGGACTCCATGGGAATTTGTTTTGTCAAAAGCTTCCGCATCACAACCCGCAAGTGAGTGCAAAAATATCTAACAGCACCTACAAAACAGACCGTTAGATAAAACCGTGCCCCAGGCGTGTCAAGATTTCAACACTTGGGTCACTCAACCTTCCGAATAAGATTCCAAGCTTTCAATCTTATAAACATGCATTGGAAGAGACCTGCATGTCTTAAAATGCAAAGATTCTTTATCATAAATAATCGGATGTTTTTGCAATCAAAGCGGTAATGAAAAACAAAAACAAAATTATTTGACTGAATATGCATTTTATTGATTGAAAAGTGTGGCTCAAACTGAGCAATACAAAGGAAGCAATTCCTGAAAAGAGGTAATTGCGCACAAAAGGAAAAATCTATCCTAATGGCAATGTGAAACCCGTGATCTCATCGAGTTCCAACTCGGTTACACCCCATATGTCCTCAGACTCTCCTTGCTTTCTGCCTTCTGAACAAGACGATTCTGACTGATCCCCACCGGGTATTATCCATGATGCTTTAACTAAAGCGCAAACGATCATGCCAGACGCAGTTGTTCGTTTTAATCCCTCTTTTGCCTGGACCGCCCTTTCGGGTTTTCAGTCCACCGGGATATCCTTTTTTGCCCAAGTCGCCTCTTCAGGTTTTCGACTTGCCGGGTGTACAATTTTTCATTTTATCCCTAATTTTTGCCCGAACCTTTCTTTCTGTTTTTTGGTTCGCCGGGACGCCCATTTTTGCCTGGACTATTTTATTCTTTTCGTCCAGCGGGTCTCTTATACGAAGTATTTTTTAACTGCGTCCGCATTCACAGGGGATGGAAAATCTTCGCCATCCATGGTCGTTAGCAACAAGGCTCCGCCAGAGAAAACCTTCTTGACCACGAATGGACCTTCATAATTGGGTGTCCATTTGCCCCTACGATCGTTTTGAGGAGGAAGGATCCTTTTCAGCACCATATCACCCACGTGATACCCGAGGTCGTACCTTTTTGTCAAAAGCACGCTTCATCCGCTGCTGGTACAACTGCCCATGACAGATGGCTGCTAGCCTCTTTTCTTCAATCAGGCTCAACTCTTCATACTGGGTTCTTACCCATTCAGCCTCTTGCAATTTCACGTCCATCAGGACTCTCAAAGAGGGAATCTGAACCTCAACCGGTAATACAACCTCCATCCCATATACCAATGAGAAAGGAGTTGCCCCAGTAGATGTACGCACCGACGTGCGATACCTAGGATACGAGCTTCATACTCAGCCACCATCGTTAGTGCACTCAAATGCTATCCGGGCAGCAAAAGCTCATTCACCTTAACCTCCCCCATCCGACATCAAAATCCGTTCGGATTCAGGGTCAGACCCCTCCTCCGGGATCGATCACTCTCAATCTTTCGATTTGAGTACCTCGAGATGTCCTTATTAGGGAACTCAAACTTCCTCGATTGATAATCCTCAATGGGTTGCAGAGCGATGTAATCAGGCAATACACCCCTTGATTGCTTTCCGGGAGCATCACAAATCAGTCAACATTCTTTTGCTTTCCCGCAACCCGTCCGGTCAACGCTAGATTCTCAAGCTCATACTTGATCAGATCCATCTTGAAAATCCACGAAGTGGTATGAACCAGCATACACTGTCTCAGTCGGCGAGCAGTCTATGCCAAAGTACAGCAAGTTTTCTCGAACAGTGAATGTATTGTTTCACAGTCGGTAAACTTTTTGCTAAGGTAAATTGCATGCTCTTTTCGACAAGACTCGTCATGCTGACCCAATACACCTCGCAGACCCCTCGAAGGCCGTCAAGTACAGATTAACAGTTGTTCCTTCCACAAGAGGTATCAGAATCAAAGGTTCCTGCAACTTATTCTTTTATTCTTTCAATGCCCCTTGGCGATCATTATTTCACCTGACCGTTTGATCTTTCTTTTCAACATCTTGAATATGGGTTTACACGTGGCTGTTAGATGAGATGTGAACCATGACATGTAGTTCAATCTATCTAAGAAAACACGAACCTCTTTTTTCGTTCTCGGTTCAGGCATTTTTTTTTATTATTTTCTTTTTTTATTATTATTTTTGTTTTAGCAGGATCAACCTCGATTCCTCTCTGACAATGAACCCCAACATCTTACCGGATCGCACTCTGATAGCGCCCTCACTTGAATTCAACCTCAGTCTGAATTATCTCAACCGGTCGAACGACTTGCCCCGGTCTGCCAGATGCCCCTCTTCTGTTTTGGGACTTTGCTATCATGTCATCAACATAGCATTCAATTTCATGATGAATCATATCATGAAACAAAGTCACCATGGCTCTCTGATAAGTATCATCGGCGTTCTACTTCTCTAAAGGACAGTCTTCTCTCCATGGTAGCTTGTGCACAACGACATTGGTACTTGACCCTGGCATATCCTGACACGACCAGGCGAAGGTATCCACATGCTCTTTCAACAGTGCTACCATTCGGCTCTCGACTCGCCTCCAAAGCGGCCCCAATTTTTATTTCCTTTCTGACCTCGGCGGTGCCTGGAATAACAATCTCAACTCGCTTCACGTGCGGCTGAATCACCTTCTCCTCTTGTTTCAACAACCTGGTTAATCTTCCAGCAGATCACAATCTTATTCGCCTTCTTCTTCGGCATGATAGATCGGATTGTCAAAGTCATACAGAGGTGTAACCGAATTGTTATCAATGAGATCCGGAGAATTGTCACTTTTCGAAGTCGGAACGAGACAAATCAAAAAGATGAAAAAATGAAAACAAACATTGCCATTTTTATTTGTTTTTAAAACTGCAAAAATAAATGAAAAAACAAGGAACACCGCTTTTAATTGAAAAACATCCATTTATTTATGATGCAAAATGCTGCAAAATGAAACATGAGGTGGCCCTTACAATGGACCATTACGTGTCGGGCAACACGTATGGCTTTCATGCAGATAAAATCAAAACAGAAATCATTACTCTTCCGAATGAGTGACCCTGATGATCTTTTTAGGCCTTCCAGCTCCCTGGTACGCACGATTTTATCCATGACTCCAGCTCGCGGTCACTGTCGATCTCTTCACCCCCCGTACCGGCGTGATCTGGATCCAGCATTCCAGCACTAACAAAGATGAACGACGGACGACGTCCTCTGTTTTGTCTAGACGACCCTTGATCTGGCTGATAACCAACCCCGAACATGTCTGCCTTTACCACAATGCCTATGATCTTTCCCCAGCCTGGGATCCCTCCATTCTTCACCACTTCTAGGGCTTGTTTATAAGAAGAAATGGACGATTTTTTCTCTTTCCCAGCAATAATGGCCTTCTCCACCGTGAAGGCTTCAACTGCCTGACCTGGTGTTTCAAATTTTTCACCATCCATTTCCACCCCCTTCACCTTCTGGGTCATATCCCCCATCAGTACACACCCCTCTATGGCGACGGCCGCACAACAAGTATCAACACTAGGGAAAGCTCCCTCCTTCATCAGAGGTCTTGGGACCACAGGCCTTGGAGCTTTTAATTGATCCCCATTCATCAACCCACTCGCCCTCCTATCCTCCGAAATTGCATTCATCCCCATCTGACCATACGCGGGCATGTGATTAGCATTAACATTTGGAAATGATGCAAAGTTAATGACCTTGGAATCCACCAGGTCTTAGACAGCATGCTTAAAAGCTCTACAACCCTCAATGTTATGCCCCGGTGTTCCAGAATGGAATTCACACTGGACGTTCTCATCATAATTAGGTGGCCTCTGATCTGATCTCAATGGAGCTAATGTCCTCAATTGTACCATTCCGAGATCTTTCAACTTCTTCAACAGAAGAGCATACGGCATGGGTGGCCTATCAAATTGACGATCAACCCCTTTTCCTCTTACCTGGTTCCCAGCTCTCTGTGCTCCCTGTTGAGGTAACGGATGTCTCTGTGGTGCAGGTGAACTACCAACTGGAATGGTTGCAATGGCAGCATAAGGGTGATAGCGATCCTTACCGCGTTCTTTCTTTGCTGGCACACCATTTGACTCAACCTCTTTCTTAAGCTGACCACTGCTAGGGGGTTTCTTTGTTATAGCGACAGAGGGATTTGTCACTTCGGACGACGAAACCTTTCCCCGAACTTTCTCCACCATTAGCCACTTCTCGATCTTTTCCAATCTCTCGGCCATGGCTTTCTGCCCCAGGGCAAGTCCTTGCACAACACTGAACAAATCCCTCACCATCTCTTTCAGTTCGAGAATGTCGGCGTTAGGCGAATTCATCATTCCTGCGTCAATCAAACAGGTTAGAAACTGACACCTGCAAAACAAAAGACAAGTTATTATGATTATGCATGGATGCAGTGTTGATCCACATGAGGAACACTTTGTCTTTCGATCCTGGCTTCATCGAGACATATAATAATCCGGCAGCAATATTCTGATATTCATCATTTGATTTCATCATACAGATCAGAGATATATGATTTAGCCAAATACCGCCCAACCATGTGTGTGTTGTGTGAGTGCATACGGTAAAGCAAATAAAGCTTAAAGATCAATCACAGAATGAAGATAACCATCACATAGCAAAATGCGCAATAAGTGCCATAGTCATACATCACAGCTGATATAAATCAGATACAATTCTCCGGAATCGACAAGGAAATACAAGCAAATGGATTCCGTCAACAGGCCTGACGGTAATCCCCAAAAATGAAAGGCTAACCTGATGAGGGTCCCACAGATGGCCCTATATCATCACCCATCCTCGCGAACTCTGCGGCGAACCTGAGCTCGGTGTTCTCCTGCTGTAATCTCCCCACCTCTTTCTGATGAATCTTCATCTGCCTGAAGTAGTGATCTCTCTTAGCAATGTAATGATCTCTTTCGGCGATGACCTTCACGTTCTCTGCTTTCTTAACCTTCAGCTTGGCCTCCCACTCAGCAATGAGAACTCGGACTCTGTCGTCCCTCTGATCTCTCACGAGGATCTGCCTCCTCTTCTCATCTTCAATGACCTTTGACGCTCTGGATAGCTTCTCCTTAGTGATGTCGTGTTCCATGTTGGATGACGCTAAGGCTTGGCTGATCTTCCCATAGTAGGCGGTATCCATCTCAAAGCGCTTCGCTTCTAGGGCGTGTCGCTTGTCTTGATCTTCCATCTTCACTCTGATCTCCTGGTTAGCCATCTGAATCTGAGCAACACTCATCTCCAATTCCGCTTTCTCCGCAAGCAACTGATCTCTGGCTCTCTTCATCTCAAGGAACTCTTCCATACTAACAGTGGAAGTCGGACCCTCAATCATAGGACACCAAGTATCACCTCCCGGAAATGGTAGATGTGTAATCTCAATTCTCTTCCGCAACCAATCATCAAATAGAGGAAAATACCGACTGTTGACCTTGCCATAAGGGACTTTACCCTTTCTCTGGATATCACGCCACTCATCCAATACTTGCCTTAGCTTGGCCTGATTGCCATCAATCGGGAAGTAAAAAGACTCCTGGATCTCCCGCCCGAGAGGAGGACCCTCTACAGCTAACCCCATCTGTCTCCTGAGAAGCACCGGGTTGTAATTGATGCAACCCTGAACTCCCACAAGAGGCACATTGGGAAGACTCCCACAACTGTATATAAAATCCCGTCCAGCCATACCATTATGAGTCCAAGCGATGTCAGCAGCCCGCAAACCCATCAATCTGAATGACCACCTGACAGTAGGATCAAGATGAGCAAAAGCACCTCGGGAAGGCAAATACCCCATAAACCACCTGAATAGCAACTGAGCACAACATCTGATCAAACCACCACGTCTCTTCTCGTTCCTGTTATGAACCGAGTAGTAAACATCTCCGATCAGAGTAGGAATAGGGTTTCTCTGCATGAACAGTCTGATAGCATTATGGTCCACAAAGCTCTTCTGATTAGGAAACAAAATAATCCCATAAATGCTCACAGCAACCAAAGCACGAACCGTCTTCCAGTTACCCACTGCAGCATGTTCCTTGGCATTAGCTTCCAAGAAACTCAAATGAAATCCAGGTAATTTCCCCTTTTCCTTCAAACCCTCCTTGATCATTTCCGGACTCAAATAAAGAGCACGGGAAATCCCAAGGACATCGGGCTCCACCCTAGTAACATGGAAAGGAATCTGATCACGAATCTGCATACCCAGGATGCTGGCATAATCCTCCATCAGAGGCCCCAACAAATAATCTGGGAACACAAAACATCTCAGCCCTGGATCATAGAACTGGAGAAAAGTATGAATGGCGCTCCTGTCGCTGTCAGTGAGTCTGAAAACCATCTTCAGAATACTACCGTATGACTCTCTGAACATCCCCACATGATCGGGCGTAATCAATGTTATCATCTCCTTCAGCACACCAATCTCTGGGTCGAAGAAACTGTAGGCAACATCATGCTTCAAACCGGTCCTCATATCTGAACAGAAAGTCTCTCAACCAGGATCTTGATCAAAAATGTCCCTGCATATGGATAAACATGTGTTAGATGCAGGTAAATGCAAAATGTAATGATGCTGATGAATGAATGCAATGCATTGCCATCCTCCAAGCCATCTGATCATCTGCACTCTGAGTTACAGCCCTGATTTCGGAACCGATCACAACCATCTGAGGGAACATGTAACCACAAATCCACCTTAAGGGTTCCGAAATAAACGGAACTAACTGATACACCATCATCATCACCAAACAATCTCTGAGCAGATACCCAATAATCTTTGAATCGGCCCGGGGAATCCTGAAATAAACGGATCCCCACTAATAAATAACACGGACAACACTCCGGCGTCTCGGCAATAAATGACCATAAATCCGACTCATAAATAGGACCCTGATCAACGGAACCAAAAGTCACCATCTGAGTCACCAACAGAACATCTGAAAGAATCACCCTCCCCTCACAGGTAAATTCTAATCAGGTCACCCTAAGGCGGATAATAGTCTCGACAATCGGGCAAAGATACTCAATGGGTTTGCCCATTCGGGTGTGCCATTGTAGCTCTCTTAAGATCGTCTAAACCAAAGATCCGGGAAATGATCGGTCACCAGAGTCAACAGCTCAAATGAAGTAACTCAACCAAAGTGGAGTACCCCACAGAGGAAAGCACTATCAAATGAACCTCGTCCGGCTTGTGGTACATCACGTTGCGAGGCACATGTTGACCTAACATGAAGGAGGCAACATGAGACCACACTAATCCTAGGTGTATACTCGGGCCTGGGTTTTAGCCCCACTCAGAACACCCACCCCCACAGAGGAACCACCTGCACAGAGGACGGCAACATGATAGTATGATGCATGCAGACATTTATGCAAATATATACACAATCAGAATAATAAATGCAATAAATAAAGCGGCACAAGCAACCTAAACTATCCTAGAGCGCTAGGAGAGACTCGCTTAGGGAAGATGGACCAGCACAGGTCAACATCTCTTCTCCCCAGCAGAGTCGCCAGCTGTCGCATCCGCGAAAAACAACCGGCGGGCTAAAACAAAACAACACAGAGCCGCCACCGTGCGTTATTTATCCCAAAAAGGGAAAGGAAACGCTCGAAGTAAACCTGGGAAAAGCATGGTCTCGCGACCAAAGAGAAAGGGTAAGGGAGTCGGTTACGCAAGGGGAAGGTATTAGCACCCCTCACGTCCGTCGTACTCGACGGGATCCACGCTCTAAAGAAAGAATAGGTTGCTAAAACAAACATCACACACACACTGAAGACAACACAAGTGGGAGGAAGAGGAGGAGGGCTCGCTAGGATATCGCATCCTATGCCTACGTATCTCGTCTGGAACGAGAATCAGAGCTGCCGTAGTTCGGCTCACGCACGCCAAACAAGACACACACAAACACAGGCAAACCTGGAACCCGAACGCCAATCGCTGGACTTACATCGGCTTCCGAACCAAACAAACACAATCAGGATACGGACAGCCAATCGCTGGGCTTACATCCATATCCTGACACACAAGAACAAACAAGCAAACAAGCTACTAAGGAGTCGGGAACTCAAGCCTAGCAGCTGTCAAGCAAACACACACAAAAAGAAAAAGGGTGCCCGGAGAGACCTCGCACGGTCTCCTGCCTACGTACCTCATCTGGTATGAGGATCAGGGCGACGTAGTTCCCCTGAACGGGAAAGAAATTCTAGCCAGAAACCAAGGGAGACACACTACTAGGGAGTTGTACTCGAGCCTAGTGTTATCATGCATCATTGCCCTATGTTGTGGTTTCTATCTACTTGCACAACAGCAAGCTAATCCTAACCAGGAAAAACAAGCATGCAAGCATCAATCAAAATAAAACAAACATTTCACATAGCACACACTATATCCAATCAAGTGAGGCTCAAACAAGGGTGGACTGCCGAGGCAAGTCATCTGTACAAGGTAGTGTTCGCTCTTAACCCTGACATTGAGAGTCAGGGTGAAGCAGATGAAAGGTGAGTGAAGATTAGACTTCACAGCTCTTATCCCTGGCCAGGGAGAGCTTCAGACAAAGGAGCGTGGGTCCAGAATGGAGGAACCCTTCTACGCTCAAGACTCTGACTCGACTGTGCAACAGCATAAGATCTTGGGTTTGTGCCCCAATGCATCAACACAGTGGTGTGAGCAGGGGGACGACTCAACAGAATAGCGGGGGATAGATTGCATATCCCTTGGATTCCGCCAATTGCCTCATAGAGGTCTTTACCTGCTTGGGGACAAAAGTAAACAATCACAAACATCGCCTCTTAAGGAGGACTTCAGACAGTTGCCTGGCTAAATAACAAGCCAGGTCTTCCAGACTACATGGAGACAAGAGAGTCTACCTCAACTGGTTTATACAACCAAGCAGCAGCACAGCAAGTTCTTAAAGAACTAAAGCGACTATGGTACCTGGAATCAATCAAGCACAGTCAGTATACCAGACAAACCCAAAAGTAAACAGCAAATGTTAATCTGTACAGTCAAACACAAGTTAATGCACACAAGTGCAAGCCATGAGCTCAAACTCAAGCATCAAACCCTACAACACAAAACAAGTTAGTTTACAACATCAAACAAACTCAATTTAATCAACTTGCGCTTTTCTCCTTAAGGTCTTTGCATCTCAACCTGAAAATCCAAACCAAACATGAGAAACAAGACCTCTAGGCCAAGCCTAGGGTCCAAAGGAGATGAAAAATCCAAAACAGCAAGTGAAAATTATCCAAAACCACAATCAAATAATTTAAAAGCAAAATCAATTGGTCCCATGCTCATATCAATCACCATTATCATTTTATGCACAAAATAGCACCAAACATGCAATTTGCAACATCAAAAGACCAAACAGAATGATCACAATCAAATCCATATCAAAACAGCTCAATAAATTCCACAAAAATTCCAACCTAAACAGGACAAATACAATGAATAGCATATCAATTTTCAGCTCATTTGGATCAATGGAAGTACGGAAATTAAATTCATAAAATTCAGACAAATTCAAGCAAGCCAACACAAGGCATCCAAACAAACATCAACTTCCAAAAATCATAAAACAGTGACAATACATGATAAATGAATGGGATCAAAACCAAAATGACCTATAATGTGTCTACAATGTTCATACCAAATTTCACACTCATACAATCAATAACCAGAATTTCACAAAGCAAATGGTAACATGTGTCACATGGAATCAACAAAATGACCAAACAGAAGGAAACATTCCAATCAAATAGGAAATGCCATCAATAAATCCAGAAAAATTCACATGTCATCTCAACATACATATGCTTAATCATGCAAAAAATTGACTCAATTCAAGGTTCCTAGGCAAGGCAAATAAAATCATGAAGTTCAACATGCTTGGTGTGACACAAATTGTCACACCTCTAATCAAAAATTCATAAATCATCAACCAGGTATCCAAAAATTACAAACTCTACATCAAAATCACCATCAAAGTGTCCAGAACATGCACAAAAAATTTCATGCATTTATTTGAAAGCATCATCATTTTATGAAAGATATGGCAAAGCATGTACAAATGTGACACTACCAAGCAAACCCTAGGCATTTTAATTTTTTACACGTGCACAAAAATCACAAAAATCATGATTAAATTCTACACATTACAAGAAGAACAATGCAAAAAATATCACCAAAATTGGACAAGAAATGAATCAGATATGAATTTTTTAAGTTCAAGCATCAAAATGAAATAACAAAGGAAAAAGAAAATGAAATAATAAAACGAATTTAAATGGAAATGGCATTTTTGTAATATTAAAAAGCCAGGCCAAAACGGCGCCGTCTCAATTAAACGCCATGGCGCGTTCCTATTGGCTCTGAGGCGCGCCAAACACCAATTCAAACCAGGCCACGCGAAATGAAGATCCACGCGTGTTCTTGAGCTGTTCTTCATCAAGAACACTCAGAAAATTTCCAGAAATGGTGACGAATAAAATCTCACCAAATGCTACAAACCGCACATCATCGTGACCGTCTTTCAACCAGGATTAAGGATATGCAAATGATTTCTCCTAATTCTAAGCATGGCAACGAGATCGAGCGAAAGAAGAATCACATCCAAACATTCAAATCAATATATCTCTCTCCACACTTAACCAAATCACAAACCACGAGTTTCATGATGTTCTATGATCAAAGATCTTTCTAAACCCTAGCTCAATTCAAGCAATGGAGAAATTCGAAACCTAACCTCTTGGAGATGGCAGACGCGAATTTGTGCTTTTCCAGGTGCAAAAGGTCCAAACAGATGGAGTACAATGATGAGGAAGTTGAATGAAGCAAGTAGCTTAGCTCGATGATGCTCCAGATATGAGATTCATCAATTTGCCATTGTTGTGCAAGCTTTGGACAGTCCAATTTCTTGAAGCTTTGGCCACGAATTCATCAAAATAGCTCCTCAATGAGTCTTGTGGAGCATGGATCCAATGAACACGAGCAAGTTTGATGAAGAAATCAACAAAAATTGATGAAAAAAGTGTGATGAAGTTTTGGAGAATTTGAAAGAATTGGAGGGAAAAACAGTTAGGTTCTTGAGAAATGGAATGTGATTTGCAATTTCTGTTATGATTAACATTATATAACATCTCCTTAATCCACCTCTTAATCATCATTAGCAAAAATTGGCTTGATTAGTGAAAATGCCACTTTAAGTGCAAGGGCAAAAATGACTTTTCCAAATCAAGCACTATGATAGCAAATGACAGCTCACACAACTTCTAAATGGTATTTGTGAAGTGTTATAAGTGGTCTCATGTGCAAATTCCAAGTAATTCTCAAATTCACTATCTCACACCAATAATTCAAAAGAATCCACTCGAAAAATGACTTTTTGCCTTGACCATTTTTGATGAATTTTGATCATGCACCATGAAAGTACATGTGAAATGGGGTTTGCTCAAAGAAAGATCACCCAAATTGGACATTCCATGTGAAAGTTATGCCACTTTGATTTTAGGCATTTTTGGAAAATGATTGGATCATAACTTGTCAACCATACATGGGAAATTCAAGTTCTTGGACTTTTTGGAAAGGTGAGAGCAAGATCTACAACTTTCATGTTGAACAAAATTTCATTTGAAGCATTTTTGGACATGTAATTTTGTGGTGAAAAACTTTCCATTTTTGGAAACTTTCATTACAAGTCACTTTCTACTTTTGGCAACTTTTTGTCTGACTTTATTTTCTTCATTCTTGATGTTTGAAATGTCAAATGAAACTTGTTTAGACATGAATGAAGTATATCCAACTCTCTCCCACCTCCAAATCCATAAAATCAAGCACAGTTGACCACAGTTGACTTTTCAATTGATAGATGAATTTGGTTGTGCATTGATCAAGTTGAGCCTCAATCTTCTGATGAAATGGCTCAATGATGATACCCTAGCCTCCATAAGCTCAATACAATCACATGATGATCCCCATATCCAGTGTAGACCCCATCTCTATGCCATGCCCTGATTGGCCCAATGCAACTGATTAGGGTTGACTAGTGGTCAAAACCCTAATCTCAAGGTATCTGATCAATCTTCTTGAATCTTCTGAATGATATCAAGACCATGATGATGATGATGTACCATTTCAACTAAGATCAAGACCAATCTCCTTGAGAATCATAAAACCCTAATTTGTAGCCCAATCCTCAGATAGTTAATGATCAGTCCATTCCATCAATGAAACCCTAGCTTGCACATTAGCCCCTTCATCTTCTGCTCAAGACCTAGGAGGATGACTTGCACAATGTAACCACATGATATGCAATATGCAATGCCTAATGACCTAAGAAATGTTATGCAAATATGTTATGCTAGTCCCAAGAGAGGAGGGCAAATTTTGAGGTGTTACACCCACATCCTACATACTTGTAACATCAGCACTCATTGTTTCTTTTGTTGACAGGCCTGCGGTCATGTTGGGCATGTCATGCAGCCAATGAATTCAACGTGTGGTGTATAGCATCAAGGTTTGGCTGCAACCATTTGATGTCGGCTTACTTGGTTATGAGGTATCATGATGTAGTCTTGTTTGGCACAATGAACAGCCTATGGCGACCTTGCAAATTGTAGGTTGCAGCAAGTGCATGTATACCAGCTTTATTTGTTACATGTTGTATGGTGTTGGATTATGTTCACACTGATTTTGCTGCAGGAAAATCCAATGATCATGGTTTGGCTTCAACCTTCACATGCAGCTAACTAGTTTTTTGGTTGGGTTTACTTGCAGGCTGATGGTGTGTTGATTCAATGCCATTCCATGTTGAGCTTGTGGTAGTAGTGCGGTAACAGATCTGGCACAATGTCGGTAGCAGCCATTTTACAATGGATATGGGTGACCATCTGTCCTCGGCATTGTCTTGGCGGATTTGTGGCTTTCCCTAAGGTAATGGTTCTGTCTCCACTGACTCTTCATAACCTGGTTGATTCTCAGCAGTGTTGGCGACGGTGTTAAAAGTTCCTTCTGTTTCGGAGGGGATTTCATGGTTTTTATTGATATTTTTGGATACTGTTTCTTGGGAAAATTCATTATGACTTTTTGATGCATCAAAGAAGTGCGGCACAGACTGAGGAGTATCATGGCTTCCAGCAGAAGCAGGATAATCAGTGTCAGCAACAGGTGGCTGGATTTTTGGCAACTTGCTTGAATTATGAGCAAACTGTTCCCTTCCATCGTAAGCATTGTTTACACTCTGAGAATTGGTACTAGGAACTTCACTTGGATTGCTTTATTGCGGGAATACCTGTTGTTGCATCATATTATTCTGGTAGCTGAAATTTGTTTATATTTTTCGAGTTTTATCGCATATACCAGCTTCCTTTTTGTTAACCTTTTACTTTTATGCAGTAAATCGGACTTTGTCATATACAAGCTTAAACAAATGGGGAAGATTAGCAAACAATTTGATTCCTTAGACCATGGCATATACAGCAAGATCACTCTAGCTGACCTCATGGAAACTGTCTAATTCAACTATCTCTTCTGAAAGTGTAGACCAGTGCAAGAGACCGGCGATATTCAGGACATGAAACATATTTGCGAACTTGTCTCATGTGTGGCGAAACAGATTCAGGCTTTCAGCAACTAAAACCTGTGATCACATCATCAAGTCAAAAAGTTAACCTTAATGTTGGGTCATCTTTTATTCTTTTGAAAGCCAAAGGGAAGTATCCTGCGTTGAATCAAACTCCTCGCATAATTTTATGAGGATATGTGATAAACACTGAAGTCAAGCTTCTTCAATCATTTACCGTCATCTGCGTGGAACATGTATGTTCAATGAATAGAAACACTAGCTTCACTTTCCTAGTACTTGAAAACTGAAAAGACGTGATTTTATTCGTAGGGCTGATTCTATTCGTTTGCTGATGTAATGTCATGCTTATTGTATGTACTAAGAATACACAAAATTTAGATTCTTGATGTAACTTGGAACAATTGTAGTAATGGATTATGCAGACTTCTGACAGGAATATGAACAACCCTTGAATGTTATTGCTTTGTGTTTGGAAATCTAGAAAGGTTGCAGATTTGTGCTGATGTTTTCTTATGGAAGAACAAGAAGATATCTGCTGGTGCACTCGGTGTAGCAACTGCTATTTGGGTGTTTTTTGAGCTGCTTGTTGCATTTTGTTGTTGTTATTTTTCTTTGGCAGGGTGTTGGTTTACCTCGTATGCATAGCTAGTTCAAACCATGTCTTGGCATGCTTCATGGATGAAAATGGTTGTACTTTCACAACAGGTTTTGGCTTGGACATTGGCAGCAAACTCATGGCTTTACTTTATGGCTTGGATTTTATGTTGGTCATGACTTGGTTTGTGCAGGTTGAGCATTGCAGTAGGATGGTGCAGCAGGGCAAATGCAGTAGGGTGGAAGTGAATTGGCAAAGCAAGAAACTCCAAATGTTCAAGGCATGACCATGTTGGCATTAAAGTGAAGAAGCCAAGCACAAGTGGTTAAACCAAAGATAACATGGACATGGATAATGTCATGAGAGTTAGAACTAGTCATTTAGTGATTAGGGATGACCAATGGCATAGGGTTGACTTTGGTTAATGTTGACCAAAAAGTCAACTGTTGACCAAAGTCAACAATTGGTCAAAATTGTCAAGACTTGTACCCCCCCTTTTTTTTTATGTAGAATCAAATGTGATGGTTTAGAATGATGTGAAATGAATTGAAATGGTTTGAAATTTGATTTGAAATTGTTTTTTTTTTAAAGGATTTTTATGACTTGAAGGCTTGACTTTGGAAAAGAACATAACTTGACTGACAATATATGTTAACAAGGCCATGAAATGATGGTATAATATTAGGATTTGAAAGGGATATTCATGAATCAAGTGGCATGATTGGCAATTGGCTTGTGACACAAGAAGGTTGGTTGTTTGGATGACCAAGACCATATGTGCATTAACAATCACATGAACAGCACCATGACTTTGGACCAAGACCAATCCTCATATAAAACCAAAGTAAGGTTAGGCCAAGAATAAAAAAATTCAGGACCAAAATCGGGGTATGACAGTTGCCCCTATTTAAGCGTCTTCAACTAGAGAATATGAAGCAGGACGTTCTTCATATGATCATAGTGGGAGATGGTTAAATACTAAGAAGACCCGACTTTTGATCCT
This sequence comes from Lathyrus oleraceus, assembly GCF_024323335.1. Classification (NCBI taxonomy): domain Eukaryota; kingdom Viridiplantae; phylum Streptophyta; class Magnoliopsida; order Fabales; family Fabaceae; genus Lathyrus; species Lathyrus oleraceus. The sequence continues at coordinate 142,915,432 of NC_066579.1, read as the reverse complement.
GAATCCCTATGAAACAATTAACAATGCCTGTCAGAATCGGCAAAGAAGCAATCTCAAAAGAAGAATCCGTCTGGTACGGTGAAAATCGGTCTGAGTACCGAAACAGAAAGTTGACCTGGATACTAAAATAAATGGTAACACAGGAATACCCATGGCCTGAACGCCGCACATTAGTCTGAACACTAAGCATCGGATTATGAGAGTATCAATGCTGGTCTGATCACCGGAAATCTGGTATGAACACCACTTTGATCTGGAAATCGGAAAACTGGCATGAATGCCACAAGTACTTCGACTTGATCGTCGGAAACTTCTTCGATCTGAAAATCGAAAACTGGCCTGAATGCCACTTCGGTTTGGATACCGGAAACTGGCCTGAATGCCACAAGTTGCATCGACCTGAATGTCGGAAACTTCTTCGATCTGAAAATCGGAAACTGGCCTGAATGCCACTTCGGTCTGGATACCGGAAACTGGCCTGAATGCCACAAGTTGCATCGACCTGAATGTCGGAAACTTCTTCGATCTGAAAATCGGAAACTGGCCTGAATGCCACTTCGGTCTGGAATACCGGAAACTGGCCTGAATGCCACAAGTTGCATCGACCTGAATGTCGGAAACTTCTTCGATCTGAAAATCGGAAACTGGCCTGAATGCCACTTCGGTCTGGATACCGGGAACTGGCCTGAATGCCACAAGTTGCATCGACCTGAATGTCGGAAACTTCTTCGATCTGAAAATCGGAAACTGGCCTGAATGCCACTTCGGTCTGGATACCGGAAACTTCATGCCGTCAGCATCGGCAGAAATAGGGAACAATAATAATTGAGGCGGCACGTGGGCCAACGACCCATGCTGGGGATAATAATTCATGAACAACCTTCAGTCTGAGCACTGGAAACAAACTTCTGGCTTGTCACTTGGGATACCGAGAATGTTTTTATGCTTACATGCGTATGTTTGAATTTTGCGATGGCGTAATGCTCCATGAAAATGGAAATGCTACGCGATTTGGGAGGATGCAATGCAATATGATTCTACATGCAGGGATGCGAAATGCTGGATAAATGCCAAGCTGAAGCAAGGAATCCCGTTGGGGAAATGATTATAATCTTCCGGACCCTGGCACTACTGTTGGAGATGCACAGCATAATGAACTATGTGGGGAAATGACCGGCCACGCGGTGTTCCGGCAATGACGAGATACCGAGACTCTGACTGGGGAGAGAACGGCGCTGCAAAACTGTTGTTGGGGGAAGCGATAGTGGTTCTGGAAACCATAATCTACGAGAGATGACTCAACAGGGGGAGGCAAACACCGATACGGTACCGAGGTTATGCTTCCAGGAAAGAGATCATCGATCTGGGATTGAAAACATCGATCTGGCATCGAACTCCGAGGAGCAGCTGCTTCTGCTGGGAAGATACAGTCTGGTACTGTCAACTCCGCTGGGGAGTGTATAGTCTGACACACATGCTTAGGAAATGCCCCGAGGGTATCTGTTCTGAATAGATGATCCAAAGCACTTAAAATTCACATCAACTTTAAATGTTCATTGAGCATGTACCTGTAAAGCTCTTATGTTTCATGATGCAATGCTTATCAAAAATTCGGATGTCATTTTTGCAAACAAAACAGTAAAATGAAAATGAAAACAGAGATATACTGAGTAACATGATTTTATTGATTGAATGGCCTCTGAATAGGCATTTACATCAGGAAGCAATCCCTGGAAAGAGGTAATTGCACAAAAGATAAAATATAAATTAATCTAATGGCAATGTGAAATGGATTTCTATTGGGTTCCAATTCTGCTATGACCCGCTCGTCTTCACGATCCTCCAGATGATCAGCCTTCTGAGAAAGGGTGATTGGAATGTTTCTTGCCTTTTGAAAGTTTCCAGTCACCGACATGAGATGAGATTCAGAACTAACTCAGAACGCAGTCATTCGCTTAATCCCTAACTTTTACCTGGATCGCCCTTTTCGGGTTTTCAATCCAACGGGATACCCCCTTTTTGCCTAAGTTGCCTTTTCAGGTTTTCAACTTACCGGGTGTACGATCTTTTCATTTTTAATCCCTAATTTTGTCCGAACCTTTTCATTTTCTTGGTTCGTCAGGATGCCCATTTTTTCCTGGACTATTCTTTTTACTGTCCAACGGGTCTATCTTATGCAAAGTATTTTTTAACTGCGTCTGAGTTTACCGGGGAAGTGAAGTCTTCACCATCCATCGTTGCAAGCATTAAGGCCCCACCATCAAAAACCTTGGTGACAATATACGGTCCCTCATAGTTAGGAGTCCACTTGCCCCTGTGATCCGTCTGAGGAGGAAGGATCCTTTTTAACACCAAATCTCCGACTTGGAAACATCGAGGGTGCACTTTCTGGTCAAAGGCTCTCTTCATCCGACTCTGATACAACTGCCCATGACAAATGGCTGCCATTCGCTTCTCTTCGATAAGACTTAACTCATTGAACCTTGTCCGAATCCATTCAGCTTCATCTAGCTTGACATCCAACAGGACTCTTAGAGAAGGAATCTCCACTTCAACAGGTAGGACTGCTTCCATACCATACACCAGGGAGTAAGGGGTTGCCCCGGTCGATGTACGTACTGAAGTGCGGTACCCATGCAAGGCGAAGGGTAGCATCTCATGCCAATCTCTGTACGTAACGACCATCTTCTGCACAATCTTCTTTATGTTCTTATTTGCTGCCTCAACAACACCATTCATCTTAGGACGATAGGGGGAAGAATTGTGATGCTGAATGTTGAAGTTCTGGCACAACTCCTTCATCATTTTGTTATTGAGATTGGAACCATTATCAGTAATGATTCTTTCGGGAATCCCATAGCGACAAATGATTTCTTTCTTGATGAAACGGGCAACCACATGTCTGGTGACATTCGCGAACGACGCTGCTTCGACCCACTTGGTGAAATAGTCGATGGCAACAAGGATGAAGCAATGCCCATTGGAAGCAGTCGGCTCAATCTTTCCAATCATGTCAATGCCCCACATTGCAAACGGCCACGGCGAAGACATCACATTCAGAGGATTCGGCGGTACATGCACCTTATCAGCATAAATCTGGCATTTATGACACTTCCGAGCATACTTGAAACAATCTGATTCCATGGTCATCCAGTAATAACCCGCTCTTAACAATTTCTTAGCCATTGCATATCCGCCGGCATGAGTACCGAAGGAACCTTCATGAACTTCCTGCATTAACATGTCCGCCTCGTGTTTGTCCACGCATCTGAGCAAAACCATGTCGAAGTTCCTCTTATACAGTACATCGTCTTTGTTCAAGAAGAAACTGCCTGCCAATCTTCTCAAAGTCTTTCTGTCATTGTTGGAAGCCCCTGCAGGGTACTCTTGATTCTTCAGAAAGCACTTGATGTCGTGATACCAGGGCTTGTCATCGACTACCAGTTCAGCAGCAAACACATACGCGGCCCTATCAAGGCGCATAACATCGATCCTAGGAGCATGGTTCCACCGAACCACCTTGATCATGGAGGATAGAGTAGCAAGAGCATCTGCCATCTGGTTCTCATCACGAGGTATATGATACAGCTTTACTGTTGTGAAGAAAGTCAACAGTCTTCTCGTGTAATCTCTGTAGGGGACCAGAGTAGGCTGGAGAGTGTTCCAATCACCATTTACTTGATTGATCACTAGAGCTGAATCTCCGAAGATGTCCAGAGTCTTGATTCTCAAATCAATGGCTTGCTCAATACCCAAGATACATGCCTCGTACTCAGCTTCATTATTGGTGCACTCGAAAGTCAGACGAGCGGTGAAAGGCATGTGGGCACCTTTCGGAGTAGTAATGACAGCGCCAATTCCACTTCCTTTGGCATTGACGGCCCCATCAAACAACAAAGTCCACTTTTCGTCTGGATCAGGTCCCTCCCTAACAACCGGCTCTTCACAGTCTTTCATCTTGAGGAACATGATGTCTTCATCTGGAAAATCAAACTTCATCGGCTCGTAGTCTTCAATCGGTTGTTGAGCAAGATAGTCTGACAGAATACTCCCCTTGATGGCTTTCTGGGATGTATACTGGATATCATACTCTGTCAGTACCATTTGCCAACGAGCAACCCTTCCGGTGAGAGCTGGCTTCTCGAATATATACTTGACTGGATCCATCTTGGAGATCAGTAAGGTTGTGTGAGTCAGCATGTATTGTCTCAATCGCTTAGCAGCCCATGCAAGTGCACAACATGTCTTTTCAAGCATTGAGTATCTCGACTCGCAGTCTGTGAATTTTTTACTCAGGTAGTAGATGACATGTTCTTTCCTACCTGTCTCGTCGTGTTGACCGAGAACACAACCCATAGAATTGTCAAGTACTGTCAAGTACATAATCAGCGGCCTCCCTGGGACTGGAGGCATGAGGATAGGGGGATTCTGCAAATACTCTTTTATCTTTTCAAAAGCCCTTTGACAATCGTCGTTCCACCTGATAGCCTGATCTTTCCTCAACAATTTGAAAATTGGCTCACACGTGGCTGTTAGGTGAGAGATGAACCTTGCAATGTAGTTCAACCTCCCTAAGAAACCACGGACTTGCTTCTCTGTTCTTGGCTCAGGCATTTCTTGTATTGCTTTCACTTTGTCAGGATCCACCTCAATCCCTTTTTCGCTAACAATAAAACCCAGCAATATTCCAGATCTCACCCCGAAAGTGCACTTGTTCGGATTAAGCCTCAGCTTGAATTTCCTTAACCGTTCAAGCAATTTCTGCAGATTCACCAGATGTTCTTCTTCTGTCTGAGATTTGGCAATCATATCGTCCACATAAACCTCGATTTCATGATGAATCATATCATGGAATAGAGTCACCATAGCTCGTTGATATGTTGCCCCAGCGTTTTTCAGACCAAACAGCATCACCTTGTAGCAGAAGGTGCCCCATGGGGTTATGAAAGTTGTCTTCTCCATGTCTTCTGGTGCCATCTTGATTTGGTTATAGCCAGAAAAACCATCCATGAAGGAGAATACCGAGAACTGAGCTGTGTTATCCACCAAAATGTCGATGTGAGGTAATGGGAAATCATCTTTAGGGCTAGCTCTGTTCAGATCCCGGTAGTCGACACACATTCGTACCTTTCCATCCTTCTTAGGTACTGGAACGATGTTTGCGACCCATGGCGAATAATTGGTAACTGCTAGAAACCCTGCATCCAACTGGTTTTGCACTTCTTCTTTTATCTTGACAGCCATCTCTGGTCTTGTTCTTCTGAGCTTCTGCTTGACCGGAGGACAACCCTCTTTGAGAGGTAAACGGTGTACCACAATGTCTGTGTCAAGCCCTGGCATATCCTGATAAGACCAAGCGAAGACGTCAACATACTCTTGCAACAGTTCAATCAACCCCTTCTTTACATCGTCTTCCAAAGCAACCCCTATCTTGATTTCTTTCTTGACGTCCTCGGTGCCAAGATTAATCACTTCAGTAGACTCTTGATGCGGTTGAATGACCCTTTCCTCCTGTTTTAACAGCCTGGCAAGTTCTTTAGGGAGTTCACAGTCTTCATCACCCTCTTCTTCAACTTGGAAGATTGGATTTTCGAAGTCGAAGCGAGCCATAGCAGAACTGTTATCAATAGGATCCGGTGATGTGCATCTGCATGAGTGATGGTATGTGCTTATGAGTGTGAACAATGAGTGAAAACTAAACAAAACATTGCCAAATATTTTTATTCTTTTGAAATTTTGAAAACTGCAAAAATAGAAAGACAGTGAACAAAATGTTTGAATGCAAAAGACGTCCTTCATTTATGATAAACAATGCAGGTATTCACATAGATGAGCCCTACAATGAGTCATTACGCCCTGGGCGGAACGTAAGACTTGGACATGCATGAATAAAACAAAGAAAAATTACTCCTCTAGAAGAGTGACTTGGACAATTTCCTCGGAAGACCAATTGTTGATGACTTCACCAGGGATCCTCGGGCGCACCCAGTTGTCGATGTCGCAATCACTATCTCCATTTTCATCGTTGATCGCAGAGATCTGGCCATATTGGATGACGCCAGCACTGGAGAAAGTAATCGGCCCCTGACGAGTCTGAAATGCTGAAGTTGTAGAAGTCAGCGCTGGTTGATACCCAATCCCGAACTTGTCGTCCTTCATTGGTAACTCCAACAGACGTCCCCAACCAGGAGCAACACCTGAATCCACCAAGGCCTGTGCCTGCTTGAAGGATGGGATAGGGGCTCCTGCTTTAACCCCTTCCACCGGAGCTGCATCCTTGATCTGAACTGACTCAAAGGCCTGACTGAGAGTCTCATGAATTTCACCTTCTACCTCTACGTACTTGAAGGTAGACAGGTTACTTACCAGTATGTCCTTCTCACCACAGACGGTGACAATTCTTCCATTGACTGGGAACTTGATCTTCTGATGCAGTGTTGAGGAGACTGCCCCAGCATTGTGGATCCAAGGACGACCCAGCAGGCAACTGTACGAGGGACTGATATCCATCACATAAAATACGGTGTTGAAGGTTTGTGATCCAATCTGAATTGGCAATTCTACCTCTCCAAACACCGACCTCTTAGAACCATCGAAGGCTCTCACCATGAGATCGGAAGGTTTCAAGATCAAACCTTCTACTTCTAACTTTGACAGGGCTCTCTTGGGTAGCACATTGAGAGAGGAACCTGTATCCACCAGAACATGAGATAACACGGTGTCTTTGCATTCCATTGAGATATGCAAAGCTTTGTTATGGTTGCGTCCAGCTGGTGTTAAGTCAGAATCAGTAAAACCCAACCCGTTGCTTGCATGAACATTTGCAATGATCCCTTCTAGTTGGTTTACTGAGATCTCCTGAGGCACATATGCAGCATTAAGGACCTTCAGAAGTGCCTCCCTGTGTGCCTCTGAACACAACAGGAGTGAGAGAATGGATATCTTAGACGGCGTCTGAATCAACTGATCGACTACCTTGTAATCGCTTTTCTTTATAATTCTTAAGAGCTCGTCCACATCCTTCGAGAAAGTAGGCTCTGAGTCAGTCTGGGGTGCAGAAGTGCCCTCATTTACAACTTGTTTGCCTTTGGCCTTAGCCGCGGCATCAACACTATTATTTTGGGTAACGGGTGGCGAGAATAGTCTGCCACTCCTGGTGAGTCGCTCGATTCCACCAACATTGTCCACTGCGGGACCTTCAACTTCGAGTTCAGACTTTTGACCCTCTTCTACCTTCAAAGGTCGTTCCACCCCATGATCGTGTGTGTATACACTCCCCCCATAATGCCATGGAATGGCCCTTTCACTGGTGAAAGGTAAAGGACCAGGGGTTGTGATTGTCATAGCGGTCGGTCGCACTGGTGGCACTGGTTGCGCTTCTGGCATACTGATCTGATTAGTCGGGTAAAAGATGGTGATAGTAGCGACATCATAGTCATACTCGGGAATTTCATTCATTGAAACAAAAACATCCGGAACACCGGAATCAAGTTCAGTTACATCAAGATCAGACACATTGTTTGGTATATCAGCAACAACATTTGAAAAATTAAAAATACATCAATGGGAAATACACAATCAGCAGGAACAACATCTGTGAATTCTTCAACAGCATCTTCAAACACCTCTTCAACTACCCCTTCAGCAAACTCTTTGGCAGACAAGTCTTCAACTTGGAGGGTACCATTGTCAAGCAAGACCTGGATACCCTGCTGCAGCTTCAAACAATCCTTACCCTGTGTAGCGCATTCCGAACAACCTTTCCCACAACCGGGGAAGACATCGGCCTTCAACAAGCATTCCTTAATTTCCCACAACGGGGTCTTCAACTTCAACACATCCTTAACAGACTTGGCTTCTCCCTCCAGCATATTAACGTTTGCACCACCGTGCTGTGGCATGGGATTGTTGACGACATTAGGAACCGGTGCAAGGCTGATAGCCTTTGAATCTATGAGGTCCTGAACTACGTGCTTAAAAGCTTTGCAGTTCTCAATATTGTGGCCAGGTGCCCCAGAGTGGAAACTACACCTAGCATTGGCATCGTAACCCACCGGAAGTCTACCAACAGGAGGAGCCAGAGTGCGTAACTGCACAAGTTGTAGCTGTTGAAGACTAGCAAGCAGTTGAGCGCACGACATTGGAAGAGTGTCGAAACGCCGGTCCATCATCCTCTGCCTCTGTTGATAGGCTGGTCTGTTACCTGGTTGTTGTTGTTGTTGATACTGAGTTTGCTGACGTTGTGGTTGTTGTTGTTGTAGTGGTGTTGCAGCTGGAATGGTCACAGCCGCAACATACGGTCGCTGATGATAGTTTTGAAAATTATTCCTCCTATTTTGATATGAAGACACAGAATTCACACCCCCTTCCCTCTGCTTCTGTCCTCCCATAAATGGCTTCTTTACTCCTGATGAAGATCCACCTCCATTGTGGCTCTTGTAGGTCTTCAGGTAATTCTCTACCCTCTCTCCGGTAGAGACCACATCAGCAAAGTTGGAGGCATTGCACCCCACCAGACGCTCCAGGTAAGGTCCAGGCAACGTATTCATGAACATGTTGGCCATTTCCTTTTCCAACATGGGGGGTTGAACACGGGAAGCTGTCTCCCTCCAGCGTTGAGCGTACTCCCTGAAGCACTCATTGCTTTTAAGAGACAGGTTCTGGAGTTGAGTTCTGTCCGGGGCCATGTCTGCATTATACTGGTATTGCTTTACAAAAGCCTCCGCCAAATCCCTCCAGCAACGGATGTGGGCTCTATCCAACCTCATGTACCATTCCAGGGATGCCCCAGCTAGGCTGTCCTGGAAGAAGTACATGAGTAGCTTCTCGTCATCAGAGTATGCAACCATCTTTCGGAAGTAGGCTTGCACGTGGGTCTTCGGGCAAGAGCTACCATTGTACTTGTCAAAGATTGGGACTTTGAACTTCGGTGGGACCCTCACGCCTGGTGTAACACCCCGAATATTGTTAGATTAATTTAAATATTAATTTAATATGATTATTTGAAGGTGAAATGAATTATTAAATAAAATTGGGAATTATTATTATTATTATTATAGATGTTATTTATTTTAATAATAATTAAATAAATAAAATAAATGGAATATGAAGAGTGGAAGGGTAAAAGGGGAATTTGATAAAAGAGGCCAAAGTGAGAACTCAGGGTGTTTTTTTCACGTATTTTGTCTCAGAGTCAGAGAAAGGGAGAAGCGCTGAAGAGAAAGAGAAGGAAGAGGAAAAGGCCAAAGATTGCTCAGAACTTCCTTCAATCCAAAGAGGTAAGGGGTCTGAACCTTATTAAACAATAATATGCTGAAAATGGTGAAATATTGGATGAACGAAATTGGGATTTTAATCGAAGGAATTCGTAGAAATTATATGCAATGATGTTAGGATTTGTGAAATCGAATAGGAGACTATTTGTATTAGATGATATGAGTGATTTTGTGTGAAATTTGGACTGTGGAAGGATGAATTTGGATAGATCTCGTAGCAGAGAAAGCCATTGCAGATCTGGAAATCTGGTTTCTGGTCATACGCGTATGGCACTAGGCAATACGCGTATGAGATTGCTGGTACGCGTATGGCACTAGGCAATACGCGTAGGGATGAGGAAGATGATGTTTGAACGTGTTTTGGTCTCTGTTGGTACGCGTATGGGAATGTGATACGCGTAGCATACGCGTATGGACATGGGCAATACGCGTATGGATTTGGTCAGGCGTGGGCAATACGCGTATGGGCATAGGCAATACGCGTATGGGCAGACTTGTGGTCTTTCCTGGGCTGTTGTTGTGCAGTTTTTGGTTGTTTAGGCTGAGCGAGGTAACTTAGCTGATGCATGGTATACGAGGGATCATTTCCCGTTGCTTTGAGTGGTATAGATATTAGTAGAGTGTGTTAATACTGTGTTTGATTTTGTGGCATGATGTGATATGCTTTTGTGATAGAATGTGGTAATGATGATGATAACATGACTATATGATGTTGTTGTTGCTATGTTGATTATGATGCATGCTTGGTGTGCATGCATTCATGAAAGGCCGATGCCTAGGGATGAACGGACTGAGTTCCAATGATGTTGTTGACTCCGGGCTTGTTGAGAGGCTTGGTTCCTTGCGGGGAACTCGGATTCTATGGTGATGAATCTGGGAGTGGTGATCCTGTAGTTGGTCACAAAATGGGTATACCGAGTCGTGTTGAGTCATGCATGGGTGTGTGCATTGCATTTGATATGTTGTTTTGTTGATGTTCATGAGTATGTTGATTATGATGATTATGATGAGCTAAGTTGGCATATTTATGTTTATATTTCTGTCGTTATATTATTATTTAATAATGTAATTCTCACCCCTTCTGCATGTGTTTATGTTCATCTATGATGAGCAATGTGCAGATAAAGAGGAGTAGCTATTGTTGAGGTTTGAAGAATAAGTGTAGAGTTATTCTACAGAGTCGAGTCAAATGCTCTGGTCATGTGACACCGGGGTTATGGGATTCGATAGATAATTGGTTATTATTTACGTTGTTTATGATGACCAATATGTTGAAATGCTTTGTTGAGATACTGTTGAAACATTATTATGAATTGTTATATGATGAATGATAATATTTGTGTTGTTGTCCGCTGCGAAGTTTTAAATAAAATAAATATATGTTTTATATTGTGATGCGATAAGTGTTATGTTGTAAGAAATGTAAACTCTTCTACATGTTGTACTCTGATAATCTATTTAAATATGTCGTTTGGGTAGAAGGGTGTTACATTAGTGGTATCAGAGCATAGTCAGTCCAGTCGAGTCATAATGTGATGTTTTCCCTGATGGTCGATTAGTGTAAATGACACTGTCGATATTTAACGGTTGTGGTGGTGTTGTGCAGAGTATGGCTGGAGAAAATGACCGTGTGATTGCTGAGGCTTTGGCTGTTATGGCGCAGGCTATGCAGGCGCAGCAGAATCCGCCGGTCGACGAGTTTAAGAATTTGGGAAGGTTTCTGAAGAATAACCCTCCTACATTCAAGGGGCGCTATGATCCAGATGGTGCTCAGATTTGGCTGAAGGAAATTGAGAAGATTTTCCGGGTGATGACGTGTACTGAAGCACAGAAGGTGCAGTTTGGTACGCATATGTTATCTGAAGAGGCTGAAAACTGGTGGGATAACACTCGCCAGAGGATTGAAGTACCAGGTGCTGAGATGACTTGGGAAAGGTTCAAGACGGTCTTTCTAGAGAAATATTTTCCTGCCGATGTGCGATGTAAGAAGGAGATGGAATTTCTAGAACTGAAGCAGGGTAACATGTCTGTTGCTGATTACGCTTCGAAGTTTGAGGAGCTGGTGCAGTATTGCCCTCATTATAATGGTGCTGATGCTGAGGAATCCAAGTGTGTCAAGTTTGAGAACGGGTTGCGTCCCGAGATCAAACAAGGCATTGGTTACCAGGAGATTCGTAGGTTTCCTACGCTGGTTAATAAGTGCAGGATATTTGATGAAGATAGCAAGGCTAGGACTGCTCATTACAAGAGTCTTAGTGAGAAGAAGAATAAGGATCGTGGTAGTCCTTATGCATCTCCGAATGGTAAAGGTAAGCAGAAAGTGGTAGATGAGAAGAAGCCAAGTGGAGGAGGATCTCCCAGAGCTGGTAAATGTTTCAAGTGTGGCGAGCCAGGCCACCGTGCGGATAGCTGTACCAAGAAAGTGCTGAGATGTTTCCGATGCGGTCAGGCTGGACATAGAGTTACTGAATGTAAGGATGCTGGTCCAACATGTTTTAATTGTGGCGAGAAAGGCCATATCAGTTCGCAGTGCTCGAAACCGAAGAAGGCGGCTACTGCAGCTCATACTACTGGTAGGGTGTTTGCTCTGAGTGGGGCTGAAGCTCCTAAAGAAGATAATCTGATTAAAGGTACTTGCTTGATTAATAATGTTGAATTGCTTGCTATTGTTGACACTGGTGCTACTCATTCGTTCATTTCGTATGAGTGTGCGATCAGGATTGGTGTGATTATGTCGTCCCTAGGCGGAAGTATGGTGATAGATACTCCTGCTAATGGTTTTGTGAAGACTTCTGTGGTCTGTCGAGGTTGTCAGTTGACGATCTTTGAGAGAGAGTTCGTGGTTGATTTGGTGTGCTTACCCTTGCACCAAATTGATATTATTCTGGGAATGAATTGGCTAGAATTCTATGGCGTGTTTATCAACTGCTATGGGAAGACGGTGCGGTTTTCTGAAGTTGGTGAGAATGATGAGGCAAGATTTCTATCTGCTAGGCAGGTGGGGCATTTTGTGAAAAATGAAGCTCAGATATTCGCTTTATTTGCGTCTCTGCAATCGGATAAGAAAGTGGTGAGTGTAGATTTGCCTGTTGTCTGTGAATTTCAGGATGTGTTTCCGGAGGATGTAAGTGATTTACCTCCAGAACGTAAAGTCGAATTTGCCATTGACTTAGTACCAGGTACGAGTCCAGTGTCGATGTCTCCTTATAGAATGTCGGCAACTGAATTAGTTGAATTGAAGAAGCAACTTGAAGAATTGCTTGAGAAGAAGTTTGTGCGTCCAAGTGTTTCTCCTTGGGGTGCACCAGTGTTGTTAGTGAAGAAGAAAGAAGGTACGATGAGGTTGTGTGTCGATTATCGGCAGTTGAATAAGGTGACTATCAAGAATCGGTATCCATTGCCGAGGATTGATGATTTGATGGACCAGTTGGTCGGAGCTCATGTTTTCAGTAAGATTGATTTGCGGTCGGGTTATCATCAAATCCGAGTGAAGTCAGACGATATTGCGAAGACTGCTTTCCGTACGAGGTATGGTCATTATGAATACACTGTGATGCCGTTCGGTGTATCTAATGCTCCAGGTGTGTTTATGGAATATATGAATCGTATATTTCATCCGTACCTTGATAATTTTGTTGTGGTGTTCATAGATGATATATTGATATATTCTAAGACGGAAAAAGAGCATGCAGGACATCTGAGAATTGTTTTGCAGGTGTTAAGAGAAAAGAAATTATATGCAAAGTTATCTAAATGTGAGTTCTGGTTGAAGGAAGTGAGTTTCCTTGGCCATGTGATTTCGAGTGGTGGGATTTCTGTTGATCCTGCTAAAGTTGATGCCGTATTACAGTGGGAGACTCCGAAGTCTGCTACTGAGATACGCAGTTTTCTGGGGTTAGCTGGTTATTATCGCAGATTTATTGAAGGCTTCTCTAAGTTGGCATTGCCGTTGACGCAGTTGACTAAGAAGGGTCAAGTATATGTGTGGGATGCAGCTTGTGAAGCGAGTTTTGTGGAGTTGAAGAGGCGGTTGACCAGTGCTCCAGTGTTGATCTTGCCTAATCCTGGTGAGTCCTTCGTTGTCTATTGTGATGCTTCTTTGATGGGTCTTGGTGGTGTTTTGATGCAGAATGGTAAAGTTGTAGCTTATGCTTCTAGACAGTTGAAAGTTGATGAGAGGAATTATCCTACGCATGATCTAGAACTTGCAGCTGTTGTATTTGTGTTGAAAATGTGGAGGCATTATCTGTATGGTTCCAGATTCGAAGTGTTCAGTAATCACAAGAGTCTGAAGTATCTGTTTGATCAGAAAGAGTTAAATATAAGGCAGAGAAGGTGGTTAGAATTACTGAAGGATTTTGACTTTGAATTGAGTTATCATCCCGGTAAGGCTAATGTAGTTGCAGATGCACTGAGTAGAAAGTCTCTACATATGTCTATGATGATGGTTCGGGAGCTTGAGTTAATTGAACAGTTCCGTGATATGAGTTTGGGTTGTGAAGTTTCCGCTGATAGTGTAAAGTTGGGTATGTTGAGGTTGACTAGTGGAATTCTGGAAGATATTCGGAATGGTCAGCAAGTTGATGTCGCTCTAGTTGATCATATTACTATGGTTAACCAGGGTAATGGTGGTAATTTTGAGATTGATGAGAATGACATCCTGCGATTTAAAGGTAGAGTTTGTGTTCCTGAGGTGTCTGAATTGAAAAAGAGTATTCTTGAAGAGGGCCATAGGAGTGGATTGAGTATCCATCCAGGTGCAACTAAAATGTATCAAGATTTGAAGAAGTTGTTTTGGTGGGCTGGTATGAAAAGAGATGTTGCTAAGTTCGTGTATGCCTGTTTGACTTGTCAGAAGTCAAAGATTGAACATCAGAAATCGGCAGGTATGATGCAACCTTTGAAGATTCCCGAATGGAAGTGGGATAGCATTTCCATGGATTTTGTGACGGGATTGCCGAGGACGACGAAAGGTAACGATTCTATTTGGGTGATTGTGGATCGATTGACTAAGTCGGCGCATTTCTTGCCGATGAAGATTAATCACTCTTTAGAGAAGTTGGCAAAGTTGTATATTGAGGAGATAGTGAGGCTGCATGGTATTCCATCCAGTATTGTGTCTGATAGAGATCCCAGATTTACTTCTAGATTTTGGGAAAGTTTGCAGAAAGCGTTGGGAACTAAGTTGAGGTTGAGTTCAGCTTATCATCCTCAGACTGATGGTCAGACCGAAAGAACTATCCAATCCTTGGAGGATTTGTTGAGAGCTTGTGTGTTGGAGCAGAGAGGTTCTTGGGATAGTTATTTGCCGTTGGTGGAGTTTACTTATAATAATAGTTTTCATGCTAGTATCGGTATGGCTCCATATGAAGCATTGTATGGTAGGAGGTGTAGAACTCCATTGTGTTGGTATGAATCAGGTGAGAGTGTTGTACTCGGACCTGAGATTGTGCAGCAGACGACTGAAAGGGTTAAGATGATTCAGGAGAAAATGAAGATTTCTCAGAGTCGTCAGAAGAGTTATCATGATAAGAGGAGAAAGGCACTTGAGTTCCAAGAGGGAGATCATGTGTTCTTGAGAGTTACTCCGACGACAGGTGTGGGTAGAGCTTTAAAGTCTAAAAAGCTTACTCCGAGGTTTGTGGGTCCGTATCAGATTTTGAAGAGGGTTGGAGAAGTGGCGTATCGGATAGCTTTACCGCCGTCGCTTTCTAACCTGCATGATGTGTTTCATGTATCTCAGTTGAGAAAATATATTGCGGATCCTTCGCATGTTGTTCAGTTGGATGATATCCAGGTGAGGGATAATTTGACCGTTGAGGTGTTGCCAATTCGGATAGATGACCGAGAAGAGAAGACCCTGAGAGGTAAGAAGATTGCTCTAGTGAAAGTTGTTTGGGGAGGTCCAGCTGGTGAGAGCTTGACTTGGGAGCGTGAAGATCAGATGAAGGAGTCGTATCCGGCTCTATTTGCTTGAGGTATGTTTTCGAGGACGAAAACTTCTAAAGTGGGGGAGAGTTGTAACACCCCGAATATTGTTAGATTAATTTAAATATTAATTTAATATGATTATTTGAAGGTGAAATGAATTATTAAATAAAATTGGGAATTATTATTATTATTATAGATGTTATTTATTTTAATAATAATTAAATAAATAAAATAAATGGAATATGAAGAGTGGAAGGGTAAAAGGGGAATTTGATAAAAGAGGCCAAAGTGAGAACTCAGGGTGTTTTTTTCACGTATTTTGTCTCAGAGTCAGAGAAAGGGAGAAGCGCTGAAGAGAAAGAGAAGGAAGAGGAAAAGGCCAAAGATTGCTCAGAACTTCCTTCAATCCAAAGAGGTAAGGGGTCTGAACCTTATTAAACAATAATATGCTGAAAATGGTGAAATATTGGATGAACGAAATTGGGATTTTAATCGAAGGAATTCGTAGAAATTATATGCAATGATGTTAGGATTTGTGAAATCGAATAGGAGACTATTTGTATTAGATGATATGAGTGATTTTGTGTGAAATTTGGACTGTGGAAGGATGAATTTGGATAGATCTCGTAGCAGAGAAAGCCATTGCAGATCTGGAAATCTGGTTTCTGGTCATACGCGTATGGCACTAGGCAATACGCGTATGAGATTGCTGGTACGCGTATGGCACTAGGCAATACGCGTAGGGATGAGGAAGATGATGTTTGAACGTGTTTTGGTCTCTGTTGGTACGCGTATGGGAATGTGATACGCGTAGCATACGCGTATGGACATGGGCAATACGCGTATGGATTTGGTCAGGCGTGGGCAATACGCGTATGGGCATAGGCAATACGCGTATGGGCAGACTTGTGGTCTTTCCTGGGCTGTTGTTGTGCAGTTTTTGGTTGTTTAGGCTGAGCGAGGTAACTTAGCTGATGCATGGTATACGAGGGATCATTTCCCGTTGCTTTGAGTGGTATAGATATTAGTAGAGTGTGCTAATACTGTGTTTGATTTTGTGGCATGATGTGATATGCTTTTGTGATAGAATGTGGTAATGATGATGATAACATGACTATATGATGCTGTTGTTGCTATGTTGATTATGATGCATGCTTGGTGTGCATGCATTCATGAAAGGCCGATGCCTAGGGATGAACGGACTGAGTTCCAATGATGTTGTTGACTCCGGGCTTGTTGAGAGGCTTGGTTCCTTGCGGGGAACTCGGATTCTATGGTGATGAATCTGGGAGTGGTGATCTTGTAGTTGGTCACAAAATGGGTATACCGAGTCGTGTTGAGTCATGCATGGGTGTGTGCATTGCATTTGATATGTTGTTTTGTTGATGTTCATGAGTATGTTGATTATGATGATTATGATGAGCTAAGTTGGCATATTTATGTTTATATTTCTGTCGTTATATTATTATTTAATAATGTAATTCTCACCCCTTCTGCATGTGTTTATGTTCATCTATGATGAGCAATGTGCAGATAAAGAGGAGTAGCTATTGTTGAGGTTTGAAGAATAAGTGTAGAGTTATTCTACAGAGTCGAGTCAAATGCTCTGGTCATGTGACACCGGGGTTATGGGATTCGATAGATAATTGGTTATTATTTACGTTGTTTATGATGACCAATATGTTGAAATGCTTTGTTGAGATACTGTTGAAACATTATTATGAATTGTTATATGATGAATGATAATATTTGTGTTGTTGTCCGCTGCGAAGTTTTAAATAAAATAAATATATGTTTTATATTGTGATGCGATAAGTGTTATGTTGTAAGAAATGTAAACTCTTCTACATGTTGTACTCTGATAATCTATTTAAATATGTCGTTTGGGTAGAAGGGTGTTACACCTGGGACCAATCCCAAGTCAGAAACATCTACCCCAGAGGGTTTTGTCCTTCTACCGCCTTCAGCCTCTCCTCTAATCTCCTGAACATGGGATCCATGCCATGGCCCAAACCAAAGTCTTTTGGCAGCAAGAACTGATCATCTTGATCGTCGTGGATGGGTTGTTGATCGTGGTTGTTATGTGGGATCGGGACAGGCCCCAGTCCATTAACCTCTGCAATTGGAGGATCAGTCACGACCTCTGGTTGAGTAGTTGCGGGATTCCTTTGTATCATTTGTCTAATCTCTTGTTGTCCTTGCGCTACTCCATGAACCACGTCCATGAACTGGTTCATGCGGACCCTCATCTCAGCAAGTTCTGCTTGTAGACCCTCCATAGCTTTCTGCTGGTTTCTGCGGGTACCGTACCGGTGAATTCCTGAATCAGCTATCCTGCTAATGGAACACCCCACAAAATGAGAACACCGCGACAGTACCTGTTATGCAAGACATGCTATGGATATGCAAATGTAATGACATGTTTATCAATTCCAAAAGGTATTCTAACCCTTTGATTCCAATCTCTCGTCAGATAAAAAGTGTAAGAAAAACCCCGACCAGAATCAAGAAGAAGATATCAGCCCCTGGGAATAGATAAACATGTGTTGAATGATTTGAATGCAAAATGATGTGATGCAATGCAGTGACATGGAAATCGGGACTGCTGTATCCGCTTGAACATCTGTCGGGTTGCACTGTCTAAAGAGAAAACCCACTGAAGAATATAATATAAGATCAAAACTCTGCTCCAGAAAACCGGGTTGGTTGGAGGTTACGGTTTCCTGAATTTAGCCCTCCCCTCACTGGTAGGTTCTAAGAACAGAAGTTTGTCAGCTTCAGCCCTTCAGTCGAGAATAATACGTTTACCACTGAAGGTTTGGCATTATTTCGGGATAAAAGACCTCCACTGACTCCCCTCAACAGGACATCCTAAAGCAAGTTCCCAGTCTCGGGGTCCTCGGATTGAGCAGCGAGAATGCGCCCACCAGAGCTAACATGATCACGTCTCGAAGGAGAGGCCTCGACTGAGTTCTCGGGAAATGGTCACCAGAGTCGACGATTTCTAAAGGAATATCTGTCGTTATGGAACACCCATAGGACAAAATATATCCAACAGAAACCTCGTCTGGAATGTGGGTCTCATGAACAACTTAACGTAGCAACATACCACGCAAGCCTCATGACTATCCACTCTAAAACCTATGTGTACACTCAAGCCTGGGTAGTGGGCTTATCTCTCATAGAACAGTCCCAACCCAACAAACAAACAACCCACAGAACCCACAGATACAACAAACATATGTACATGAATGCAATAAGATAGAGCAGGTAAATGCGGAAAATAAATAACTGTACAAAAGAATAAACACCCAACAAACAAGAAACCTACAAAAGCTAGGAGGGACTCGCTTAGGGAAACCGGGTCCCCAGTGGAGTCGCCAGCTGTCGCAGCCTAAAAAAATACAGAGGTGCGAAAAAACAACCGGCGAAAGAGGAAGACAGAAGAGTCGCCACCGTGCGTTATTTATCCCAAAGGAGGGAAAGGAAACGCTCGAAGTAAACCTGGAGAAAAGGAAAAGACAAGGTCTCGCAACCAAATCTTGGGTTCGGGAGTCGATTATGCGAAGGGAAGGTATTAGCACCCCTACGCATCCGTAGTACTCTACGGGATCCACTCTTGTTGTTCTTGTCTAAAGGGTGTGTGTTTATCTAATGTACTATTTACTAAAAGAGAAGGTTAAAAGAAAAATGACTCGCACGGATGTCGCATCCACTATATACGTATCTCATCTGAATATGAGAATCAGAGTCTTCGTAGCTCGGCTACCTATGGGTTAAAGAGATGTGTGCTCGCTAAGACATCGCGTCTTATGCCTACGTATCTCATCGGGAATGAGAATCAGAGCAAAACGTAGTTCAAACTAACTACGGGAACAAGGGTCTCGATTGCAACTAGGGCAAGAGAAAAGGAAAGTCTCGATCGCAACGAGGGCAAGAGAAAGGATCGCAACAAGGGCGAAAGCAAACAAGGATTAGTTGTTAGTTGTTAGTCAAACTCGGCAAGACATCGCATCTTGTGCCTACGTATCTCATCTGAATATGAGAATCAGAGTTGCCGTAGTTCAGCTACATAGGGCTTGCCATCTGAATATGGACTTACAAAGGAGGACACAAGTTGTGTCAAAGGAGAGTGGGCGATGTGTTCACGTCCTAGCAGTAGGTGTCGCAGCTCGCTGAATCGAGTCTTAGGCAGTTACCTCTTTGCAATAGGACGGATTGACATGCCACAGGATCGGAGACGCACGGAAGGTCTAAAAGAAATGGGGAAGCTCTGCCCTAGAGTTGTCATGCAATATGTACTTAGGTGTTTAGGATTTACAAATGGGAATATCTACCTAACGTTATCATACAAAAGAAATATGGGAATCCTACCTATGTTATCATACAAAAGGATATGGGAATCTTACCTATGTTATCATACAAAAGGATATGGGAATCTTATCTATGTTATCATACAAAGGGTTCTATCTAATGGGTGCTACCTAATCGGAACAAGAGTTGACGAGTGGAGCAAGGAGAAGTGTTAGGGATAAGGGTAGATGGCGATGCATGAAGCAATCGACTTACAAGGTTGATGGCGATGCATAAAGCAATCAACTTACAAGGTTGATGGCGATGCATAAAGCAATCGACTTACAAAAGGGTGGATGAATACGTGCTGGTTCTGTTAGGTTTTGAAAAATGATTACTCAACGTTGGATCGAGGTTTTGATCTTGTTTTGAAATGGTTATCGAATGTTCATTTAATTCTTGTATTAACAGATGAATAAAGAATGAAAGAATAAATATTATACATTTCATGGGAGAGGGATACATTTGTTATGAATGGGGATTCAAAGTATTGGAATAATTAAATCGGGTCTAAACAATAAATAATGCAATGTATGAGTGTAAGTGCAAAGGAACCGGCTCATTGTAAGAAAGCCCAAGAGTAAGCTATGTGAGGTTGATGGCGATGCTTAAAAAGCAATCGACTTACAAGGGTGTGAAAATGGGCTCGATATTAAATCGAGAAAAATATGATTTTTATAAGTTTAAAAATGGTTTTGAATGAATGGTGAAATTAAGAGAAAACAAATTTGCATTATTAACAAATGAAACTATGAGTATAATAAAGGCATAAACATAAAAAGAAATGAAAATGCTAAAAGAAAATAAAATAGCTAAAAGAAATAAAATGCCAAAAAAAATGCTATACATGAGTATTGAACCCACCCCACTCAAGACTATGATACTACCCTTCTCCACCAGACCACTCATGGTTAGTTGTTATTTTGATGCTAGACTGGATAAATAAACTAAAATAGATTAAAAATTAGAATTAAAATAAAAAAACTAATAAAAGAGAAAACTGTTGGACTACCAGTAACTGAACCCAGCCGCTTGGCTGTTGGGTTATCAATGGGGAATAAGTTGGAAACATAAAAACAATTATTAACTAAACCTAGGAATTCTAAGCAAAACCTTTAATGTTTTAAAAAACCTATTCTGTTTAAAATAAAATAAAAAAGAAAGAAAATAAGGAAAACGAAACAACAGACACTTCCGTCTCCCTCTCACACTGCGTCTCTCACCATCTCATAAACTCTATCAAACTCAAAACTCTCTCAGGCGAAACCTCTCTCTGCTCTCAGAATCGCTATCCCTCAACCTTACCCAATCGTCTCTCAAATGCGTCCAACCCTCTCTCTCTCAAACTCGCTCAAACGAAATCTCCCTCTGCTCTCAAAATCGCTCGCATCTATCTCTCAAACCTCTCTCTCGCGTACTTTCTACCTCAAAGTCGCTCATCAACGAACCCTCTCACGCTCTCAAACTCAAAGAATCGCTCTCTCTCAACTCTCACGATATCTCCATTAACAAGCATGTGAAAAGGATAAAAGGAAAAAGGAGAATTTCTTACAAAGTGTCACGGCGGTGGTGAAAGGCGTGAAGAAGCTGGCCTCCCAATCCAGGTAATCGATTTTGGGATTTTAGGGTTTTTGTTTGAGATTCCGCCTCTAAGTTTTTCTGTTGTTAATTCCTCCCCTTACTGATTCACCCTTTTTCTATTTATGCTCTCAGCTTAGGGTTTTTAATTTGGTATCCTGGATTCAAAAGAGGCGTTCCTGCAAAGCACTTTCTTTGTGCTCAGTATCAGATTGGTCCCTTTGATGTAGGGATTCGTAACAGGTAATCTGAGCCACGCTTTCTTCTTCATTGTTTTATCTGGATGCCAAATTGGGATATTTTCCTGAGATTTTACTGTTGCCAATACCATGTGTTTTTTTTACTGCAGTGAAAACGGTGAGCTTGGTTTGACTTCAATATCTGAAAGCTGATTCCGAATACATGTCATTTCATTTGCCCTTTGTGCACAACATTCATGTGTAATTTGGGGACTTGGTTCGGTGACTGTAGAATCAGAACTTTTAGGATTCTCCATCTTTAGGGAGTACATTTGTTCATTACAACTTACTTCTTCACTGAACCGTTGGCTTCTCGTAATTGGCTTTTGTAGCCCATTGTTTACAAAGCAATCATGGGAAGTTAAAAACTTGGTTTCATAGTTAGAAACAGAAGAGCACTCCTGCTTATCATCCATAGGCACATATTCATAACCCACATCCTGCATACTTGTAACATCAGCACTCATTGTTTCTTTTGTTGACAGGCCTGCGGTCATGTTGGGCATGTCATGCAGCCAATGAATTCAACGTGTGGTGTATATCATCAAGGTTTGGCTGCAACCATTTGATGTCGGCTTACTTGGTTATGAGGTATCATGATGTAGTCTTGTTTGGCACAATGAACAACCTATGGCAGACCTTGCAAATTGTAGGTTGCAGCAAGTGCATGTATACCAGCTTTATTTGTTACATGTTGTATGGTGTTGGATTATGTTCACACTGATTTTGCTGCATGAAAATCCAATGATCATGGTTTGGCTTCAACCTTCACATGCAGCTAACTAGTTTTTTGGTTGGGTTTACTTGCAGGCTGATGGTGTGTTGATTCAATGCCATTCCATGTTGAGCTTGTGGTAGTAGTGCGGTAACAGATCTGGCACAATGTCGGTAGCAGCCATTTTACAATGGATATGGGTGACCATCTGTCCTCGGCATTGTCTTGGCGGATTTGTGGCTTTCCCTAAGGTAATGGTTCTGTCTCCACTGACTCTTCATAACCTGGTTGATTCTCAGCAGTGTTGGCGACGGTGTTAAAAGTTCCTTCTGTTTCGGAGGGGATTTCATGGTTTTTATTGATATTTTTGGATACTGTTTCTTGGGAAAATTCATTATGACTTTTTGATGCATCAAAGAAGTGCGGCACAGACTGAGGAGTATCATGGCTTCCAGCAGAAGCAGGATAATCAGTGTCAGCAACAGGTGGCTGGATTTTTGGCAACTTGCTTGAATTATGAGCAAACTGTTCCCTTCCATCGTAAGCATTGTTTACACTCTGAGAATTGGTACTAGGAACTTCACTTGGATTGCTTTGTTGCGGGAATACCTGTCGTTGCATCATATTATTCTGGTAGCTGAAATTTGTTTATATTTTTCGAGTTTTATCGCATATACCAGCTTCCTTTTTGTTAACCTTTTACTTTTATGCAGTAAATCGGACTTTGTCATATACAAGCTTAAACAAATGGGGAAGATTAGCAAACAATTTGATTCCTTAGACCATGGCATATACGGCAAGATCACTCTAGCTGACCTCATGGAAACTGTCTAATTCAATTATCTCTTCTGAAAGTGTCGACCAGTGCAAGAGACCGGCGATATTCAGGACATGAAACATATTTGCGAACTTGTCTCATGTGTGGCGAAACAGATTCAGGCTTTCAGCAACTAAAACCTGTGATCACATCATCAAGTCAAAAAGTTAACCTTAATGTTGGGTCATCTTTTATTCTTTTGAAAGCCAAAGGGAAGTATCCTGCGTTGAATCAAACTCCTCACATAATTTTATGAGGATATGTGATAAACACTGAAGTCAAGCTTCTTCAATCATTTACCGTCATCTGCGTGGAACATGTATGTTCAATGAATAGAAACACTAGCTTCACTTTCCTAGTACTTGAAAACTGAAAAGACGTGATTTTATTCGTAGGGTTGATTCTATTCGTTTGCTGATGTAATGTCATGCTTATTGTATGTACTAAGAATACACAAAATTTAGATTCTTGATGTAACTTGGAACAATTGTAGTAATGGATTATGCAGACTTCTGACAGGAATATGAACAACCCTTGAATGTTATTGCTTTGTGTTTGAAAATCTAGAAAGGTTGCAGATTTGTGCTGATGTTTTCTTATGGAAGAACAAGAAGATATCTGCTGGTGCACTCGGTGTAGCAACTGCTATTTGGGTGTTTTTTGAGTTGCTTGTTGCATTTTGTTGTTGTTATTTTTCTTTGGCAGGGTGTTGGTTTACCTCGTATGCATAGCTAGTTCAAACCATGTCTTGGCATGCTTCATGGATGAAAATGGTTGTACTTTCACAACATGTTTTGGCTTGGACATTGGCAGCAAACTCATGGCTTTACTTTATGGCTTGGATTTTATGTTGGTCATGACTTGGTTTGTGCAGGTTGAGCATTGCAGTAGGATGGTGCAGCAGGGCAAATGCAGTAGGGTGGAAGTGAATTGGCAAAGCAAGAAACTCCAAATGTTCAAGGCATGACCATGTTGGCATTAAAGTGAAGAAGCCAAGCACAAGTGGTTAAACCAAAGATAACATGGACATGGATAATGTCATGAGAGTTAGGACTAGTCATTTAGTGATTAGGGATGACCAATGGCATAGGGTTGACTTTGGTTAATGTTGACCAAAAAGTCAACTGTTGACCAAAGTCAACAATTGGTCAAAATTGTCAAGACTTGTACCCCCCCTTTTTTTTATGTAGAATCAAATGTGATGGTTTAGAATGATGTGAAATGAATTGAAATGGTTTGAAATTTGATTTGAAATTGTTTTTTTTTTAAAGGATTTTTATGACTTGAAGGCTTGACTTTGGAAAAGAACATAACTTGACTGGCAATATATGTTAACAAGGCCATGAAATGATGGTATAATATTAGGATTTGAAAGGGATATTCATGAATCAAGTGGCATGATTGGCAATTGGCTTGTGACACAAGAAGGTTGGTTGTTTGGATGACCAAGACCATATGTGCATTAACAATCACATGAACAGCACCATGACTTTGGACCAAGACCAATCCTCATATAAAACCAAAGTAAGGTTAGGCAAAGCATAAAAAATTTCAGGACCAAAATCGGGGTATGACACCTGGGTGACTACTTACTTGGTGACAGATTAATGTGGGAGGCTATGTCGTCATCATCCAACACTTGATAGTGATGAGAGGTTTGAAAGGTGGTTTGGATGGTGTTGCTGCTACAAAATAGATCTTTAAAAAATTTAAGGGTTTTTTGTTGATTATCTTTCTCTTCCTTCTTATGATGGTCTGAGCATATGGAGGAAAGAAATATTTGTGTCTCCAAATTTGATATGTTTGTCTCAAGACTCTTGAAACCAGAGGATTTCCTCTTGGAAGAGGATGTGGTTAAAATCTCTTTGTAT
This sequence comes from Lathyrus oleraceus, assembly GCF_024323335.1. Lineage (NCBI taxonomy): Eukaryota > Viridiplantae > Streptophyta > Magnoliopsida > Fabales > Fabaceae > Lathyrus > Lathyrus oleraceus. The sequence goes on along the minus strand of NC_066579.1, from coordinate 142,890,653 downwards.
TTGTTTCTCAAGCTGGACATGGTAAAGAGAATAAACTCACTCAAGATAATTCTGACTCCCTTTGAGTCTGACGTCAATATGATTTTTCTAGTGAAAAATGTTTCTAAAGACATAATGGTTAAAAGTGGTGGAGTATTTCTAGCTTTTCTTGAAGGAAGTCGTGGGACTAGTGTTGTTGGAAGACCAAGCCTGAACAATAACATTTTGATAATCTTTGTGATCAATCCAAGATGTCTAAAAAATGAAAGGGCATCAGCCCACTCGCTAAAGGAAGGCCACCAAAGCAAGGGAGGATAGAGTTGTGTTCGGAATGATGCCTGTAAAGAAATTTAACAAGCGCCCCTAAGAAAGCAAGGTATCGGGGAATACTAGAAAGCTCAAGATCTAACTTTTTATAGAGGATTTTGTTTCCAATATTATTGTGATGCTGCATAAAGTGGCCCCCATGGTGGAAAGATCTAATAAACTATAGGTGTTGAAGAAATTAGCAAAGATTGTAGCTCTAGTAAGGTTAAAGGTGTCCTCTATTTTGTTGCTAAGAACAAGAGTCTCATTAAAGTCACCAATGAGCATCCAAGGACTAGTTATTCACTGAGCAAGATTATCAATTTAATTCCAAATAGTGGCACAGATTAAGAGGTTTGGACTAGCATAGATGGCAGTGCAGGTAGTGGCGGTCTCCCCTCTAACAATCGTAAAAGTGATGGATTGATTGTTATAACCAACTATGGTAGTGTTTACAAGAGAATTTATCTTTTAGAGGATCCAAATTCCCCTGGTGTTCCCATTGGGCTCCTGAATATGCACGAGAGCATAACCAATTTTAATCCAGAAGGTTGAGAGTCTGGAGAAAGGAGTATGAGTTTCAATAATGACAAATATGATTGGATGATATTTATGAACCACTTCTTTAACATTCCTTTTGACAGTGTTGTTATTAGGGGCCCATTATATTCCAAAAGAGGATAAAAGTATCACCAAGGACTTCCATTAATGTAAGCCTACAATCAAACAAAAAAAGTGACCATACATTCCTTTAGAACTCCAACGCTTAAGTCAGTATGTGAAAGATAAAAATGAATGAACTTAATGACATAGTATCTGGTAGGATGTCAAACCAAATGATAGAACACTTTGTCCAGTAAATGAAGTCTAAATTTGATATGAGTTCTCTAGGAGAACTCACTTAATTTCTTGGTCTTCAAGTAAAACAAATGAAAGATAACATTTTTGTATCTCAAAAAAGTAAGCTAAGAGTTTAGTGAAGAAGTTTGGGCTTGAAAATGCAATTCACAAGAGAACTCATACTACAACACTTGTGAAAGTAACCAAAGATGAAAAGGGTTTTAATGTAGATCAAACTTTATACAAAAGAATGATTGGCAGTCTGCTCTACCTCACGAAAAGAATACCTGACTTCACTTTCTCTGTAGGTGTTTGTGAAAGATATCAAGTTAAACTCAAGGCTAGTTATCTCACTCAAGTGAAGAGAATTTTGAAGTATGTAAATGAGACTCGTGACTATGGTATTCTTTATTAACATAGTACCAACTCAATACTAATAGGGTATTGTGATGTTGATTGGGCTAGAAGTGCAGATAATAGAAAAACTAATATATTGGATGTTTCTTTCTTGGTAATAATTTAATCTCATGGTTTAACAAGAAGTAGAATTATGTATCATTATCTACTATTGAAGCTGAGTATATTGTTGTAGAGAGAAGTTGCACTCAATTGCTCTGAATGAAATAGGTGTTGAAGGAGTACAATGTCGAATAAGATGTCATGGCATTATTCTGTGACAACTTTAGTTCTATTAATATTTAAAAGAATCTTGTTCAACACAGTAGAACCAAGCATATTGACATTCATAATCATTTCATAAGGGAACGTGTGGAAGATAAAATTGTAAATCTTGAGCATATAACAACTAAAAAATAGTTGGCTGACATATTCACTAAGACTTTGGATGCAACTCGGTTTGAAAAAACTAAGGAGTGTTCTTGGTATTTGCATTTGTGAGAATTTGTAGCAATCAATACATGGGAGGCGTGCAAGGATACCTTTTCTCTCTCTTGAGACTAATGTTGCACTTGAAATAAGTTTGATTGCAAAGTTGATTTATAACTGGTCCATCATTACAAGCAAGAATACTCTTTTTATCTTTATCTATTGTTCTCAAAAAATTATTCACTCTCCTTTCTCTCAAGTTTTTCCATTCTTTTAAAAAATGAGTCAATCATCCGGAAAATCTAAAGCTAAGGAGGTCAATATGATGGAAGCTAAGTATGGGAAGAAGGTAATGGCTCTAGAGTCAAAGAAGAAGGATTTGGAAAAGAATGAACCCAAGGTGGGGACACATGTAGGACCATTTGTTTATGGAAATAAGTATGTCACAAAGATGAAGTGCTTGAAGAAGAGACATATTCAAACATATGATTATGACTCAAATGTTGATGAAGGTTGGGTTACCTTCATTGAATCAGGTGGTTGGTCCGGAGATCATGCCTGAAGATTGATTTTTCCAGGTGTTTCTGTTTTAGTATGATTGTATGGTCCTTTTTTTGTTATTGGATCTACAATAACTCCTTAATAATCCTTGATATGTTATGATATTCTTTGGATTTGGTTCTAAGTTGTTTGATACCCTATGATTTGGATTAATTCTTTCAATAACTTTTCCAAATTGTGGCAAAAAGGGTATTAGTGGTAGTAGTGTGTGCTCTGGGTAACCTAACTAATAACCGTGTTTGTGGAGAATTATTTAACATGTGTCCTCACACGCTGGAGCATCTAGCCTTTGAGCATGTGTGAGATGATCTTTTGTCTATGTGTGAACTCTGATATTCTGCTATTTTTATGCATAGTGGTTTGTTCTTACTGACTACTGACCCGAGTGACTAATATTGACTATTGTTTGTGTGCATGCATGACTGATTGTGTGTCTAGCTATATGGGAGCACTGTGCTTGATCTATTTTGTGTAGCAAACACTTTACTTATGTGTTACTTTTGCCGATGTTGTTATTTGTTATGTGTATTTGTTTGTGGTGCGCTTATGATGCTCAGTTTGTGGTATCTTTTGAAGATTTACCTATGCACATCTTATGGGTTTTAAAAGAGTTGTTTTGTCAAAATTTTCCAAAGGGGAAGATTGTCGTTCCTTTTGGATTGGTTGTATTATGCAAAATAACATGGAGTGATCAAGATGTTTTTGGTGAAGAAAGGACACATGTGGGACCATATGTTCCAGCATGTGTGCAACATCTGGCATTTGCCAGCAGATCATGGTGGATGTTATTCTGCGCATATTTATCTTGTTGTGTTTCAATCAAAATTGTTATATTTCAGCAATGCATTTATTGAATGTGTTTGGCTGATTAAAAGGATCAAATCAAATCATTTAGAGATTTAAATTTGAATTCAAACAAATAAAATATTTTTTGATGTTTTTGAAAAATAAATAAAAACTAAATCCTCTATAAATCTGAACGTGATCTCATCATTAATGCTCATTGGAGAAAAACCCAGAAGATTGCATTGTCATTTAAGAAAATTCGAATCTAACATTTGAAGTGTGCAAGTATTGAAGGGTTCTCATATTTATGAGGAGTCCTAAATTGAAATACACTGGTAGAATTAGGAAGATGGGCATTGAACATGGGGTTGTTCATCTAAGATATTTTGTATTAATTCTATTGAAGAATGGATTTCCTTTCTTGGGTTGGATGCCCCCTAGACGTACGTGTTGTTTGCATTGAGCTATGTTAATAATTCTTTGCGTTCTTTTATTGCTTTTGATTTATCATCATGTGTTATCTTATTTGTCAATTATGGTTTAAGATGTTGAACACATTGGCTTAAGCATCTGGTTCAACATTTGTCCCCTTAAGAACATAATTTCCTTAACTCTTCAGAAATTATTATCTAGCATGTAAAAGGCTCCATCAAACGAAATCACTCACATGAAGTACTCAAGAGTTTCAGTTCCTAAGAGTCGTAATGATGATGCTTCTGAAAAGACGTTTTGAAGCATGAGGTATTAAATGCACCAATCCCCAAGGAACCTAAGCGTACCTCTATCGACCGTCTGAAGTTGATCGATGGAGTGGTCGGCATTCAAGACTGGCATAATAAAATTGTCGTCTTGTTACACCCAAACAAGGGCTTTGGGGACAACTGTTATGGATCGGTCCCTGACCGACCACTACGAAGGGACTGCATTCCTTCAAGAATCCTCTTAGCACACAAGAATTATCATATTGATAATCACAAAGGATCTCAATTGCAAGTGCATCTAATGACTTCCTACAATTCACTTCTAATAAATAGTTGATTCATTATTTCCTCTCTCTATATAAAGAGAAAACGACAAAGTGAGATAACAAGTTTGAAATTTAATTTCACTTTAATCTTCTTTCTCACATACTAACTTGAGCGCTAGAGTGTTAACCTTGTAAGTTCCTTCACTCAATCACATCTAAAACCTTGATCCACCATCACCACCGCTTATAATAAGTATTATTTTATGGTATTAGCTACAGGAAATGACTTGATTCACTTTTTTAATAGATTGTTAAAGGTAGATTAACATTATTTATTGTGGGATATATTAATATTTAATTAAGTTAAATTTTTGCTTCAAAATACTTGAAGAAAATAATAATGAGTGTTCTGAAAATATTGTTTAATAGTTTAAAATAATGTTACTTTTTATAAAATTTTATGTTTAATATATTAAAAATTAAAAATATTTTTTTTAAAAGTATTTTTTGTAATTTAAAATTCTAAAATGATGTTCCTGTGCATACAAATATACCAAAAATAATTAATAGATGAGATCGGTTAACTAGTCAATGACTATAAAATAAAAATTGTCATTATAAAGTCTTGTTACCTCCTCTCTTACCACCAAAAGCAATTGACACTCTAATAGACTTATACACACCATATTAAAAATCACCAATAGCATAACAAAATTATAAATTAATATATGAATTTAGAATTTCTAATGATTCCTTATACATATCCCCTTCTTGTATTGTACATGAACAAATAAAAGTTTTTCAAAACCTAAAAGCACATATTAAAATAAAACACTATAAGAAAAGTGGCATTTACTTACGAAATCTCAAAACCTAAAAGCACATATTAAAATAAAACACTCAAAACCTAAAAGCACATATTAAAATAAAACACTATAAGAAAAGTGGCATTTACTTACGAAATCTCAAAACCTAAAAGCACATATTAAAATAAAACACTCAAAACCTAAAAGCACATATTAAAATAAAACACTATCCTGTTTGAAATGCATCTTAAAAATTCTTTTTTAGTTTTTGAAAATTTAAAATTTAAAAACTTGTTTGAATATAATGTTTTGCAAAAGTGTTTTTAAAAACTCTTTTCTATTTTTTCAGTTTTTAAAAGTAAAAAAATGAAACAGTTTAGTTGTGTTTTGCTTCTCACTTTTTAGTTTTTAGTATTATAAAACTTGAAGAAAAAACATAAAAAAATTATAATTTTTCATTAATAACATTAATGTGATTTTAAAAGATTAGTGTTTCAAACAGGCCCTAAAAAAGCGGTATTTACTTACGGAAGTTTTTAGTGACAGAAGAATCAACGGTCGGTATAGGTTGTTGTTTATACTCCATAGTAGGTATAGGTTGTTTATAACCCATAAATATAATAAATTGCATAAAAAAATAAAATAGAAATAGATAATATGAATGGTGCAAAAGTTAATAAGGGCCTGTTTAAAACACTTTTCAATTTTAGTTCTTAAAATTTATTTTTCAAATCTATTTTAAAAAATTATTTTTAAGAAGAAAATTAACAAAAAATTTGTTTGATAAACTAATTTTTAAAAACTGTTTTGAAAATATGAAAATGAAAAAACTTGTTTGATAATCTAATCTTTTAATAGTATTTTAAGAAGAGAATAAATTTTTATGTTTTTTCTTCAAGTTTTATAATACTAAAAACTAAAAATTAAGAAGCAAAACACAACTAAACTGTTTCACTTTTTTGCTTTTAAAAACTGAAAAATAGAAAAGAGTTTTTAAAAACACTTTTGCAAAACATTATATTCAAACAAGTTTTTAAATTTTAAATTTTCAAAAACTAAAAAAGAATTTTTAAGATGCATTTCAAACAGGCCCTAAATCTTTTTCATAATCTAAATTTTATCTCAAACTTCAATCGCGTTTCATCTTCTTTTTATCAACCGGCCAAACTCATCACCTCTTTTTTCTTTTTTTTTTCCATTGTTTTAGTTCTTAATTTCTATGTTAAGTTTAGTGTTCATCAATTTAGGATTTTGAATAAAGTATTTTTTTGACTTTAGTTTTTTTCTCTCACGAATCACACTTATTTGTATTTTTCTTGTGATTTGTTAAAAAGATTGTATCTTTTATAAGAATGAGTTTATATTCTATTCAATGGATCTTTATTAGGAGTTTTTCTTAGATCGTTAGTGTCCAAAACTCATCCATGTTTACCTTGTAATTTCAATTTATCAAAAAGTAAGCCGTCTAAAATTTTGATAATATTTGAGTTCTTAAAAAATGTGTAGATATAAATTCTTCTAAAAATGTCACTAGAAGAACTTTTATCTACACATTTGAGTTCTTCTAAAAATGTCACTAGAAGAACTCAAAAAATAAGCAGTCTAAAATTTTGATAACATTTAAGATCTCAAATGTCACTAAAAATCAAATTTCTTGTAGCGAAAAGTCAATAAACAAATTACTCCCTCCGTTATTTTTTAGAAGAAAAAAATTATTTATTTTAAATGTCATTTCAAAGTTCAAAGTAATATTGATTATTGTTTTCTCAAAACTATCTTAGTTATCTATTATGGAGAGGAAAAAATTAAATAAATCAATAAAAAATTAAGGATAAAATAGAAAAAAAAATTATTACTTAAAAATTATTATTATTATTAGCTTTCTGTATATAAAGTTAAAAAAATTACATTTAAAAAGAAAAGGAGTATAAGGTTTTGAAAAATTTCTCTTTAAAAAATAATAATATAGTAAGCACAAGTTGGATAAGAAATAAAGAAAATTAAAAAAAAAAAAGTGAGAAACAACATACTGCAAAACTCAACTGGGAAAATAAATACCATTTTCAATGAACCCTAAAAAAACTATAGCATGTTGTTATAGTAGAGGAAGTCGTATTAATCAAACTTTTACCATTAGTATTTTATTAAAAACCAATTCAAAATGATAAGTTGAATTGGTCGAATTAGAAATTAAAAAGGTAATTAATTAGAGTTAACAATGTGATCGATCATCTATTCAAATCTGTAAGAATCGACATAAATCAACAAAAAAATAATCCAACGAAATGAGAGCTTCTTCAAATTGTAGCGATTAATGTCGGCTCTTTTTTCTTCTTATTAAAAAGTCAAATCGGTTTATTTTATAATTATCTTTTTAATAAAACTAATAAAAATTTAAAATAGAAAATATATTTTAGAAATTAAAGTTTAAAAATTAATATAAATTAGAAATATCATTAGTCACACTTTTAATTTTGCTCAAAAAAAAATAAATAGATTTTTTTTTAATAGATCTAAAAATTATTGAATTAAACTCTCTTTGGTAAGTTATAATATGTAGCTTATAGCTTATAGTTTATAAGGTTATATGACAATTCAGACATGTTTGATAACAATCTTTATCTCAATAGTTCCTTTATGAGTAATTTGCAGGATGTCCCACATTTTTTTTTGCAATCTCGCAGTGAGAAACTTACAAATTGTGCTACATATTTTCTTTATTATCTTTACTCTAATCCTTTTCATGTCTGTTTTCTACAACATCATTAATTTTATATGTAGGAACATATGGACCTTCATTCACAACCTTCAAAATACCACAATCAAACCATTCTATAAAAAAAATTATTTTCTCTTTTCACAACTATGTCATTCTCTGATAAAGAATTGATGTTTGTTTAGTGAATAACTTGAAGTCATTTATCCTCTTGAGATGATTAGTCCTTCATAGAAGTTAGGCTTTGGTGTCAGATATTGGACAAGTGACTTTAAGCATAATATGGGGTGAATTGTGGTATTTAAAACTCGTGATTAATTTTATATATTTCTCAATTAAGATCGTATTAGTAATTTTGGTTGAGTGAATTGCAGCAGAAACAAAGTACAAAAAGTGAATTGCATAAATTAAAAGGATATGGTTATATAAATTGCACCAAAGATTTATACAAATTTGGTCAAACGTTGGCCTAGTCTTGTCGCCAATAGGTCTTCTTGATAGTTTGACTATAAATTTGAACTTTTGAAGGTGATGCCCATGAACCTTAATACAATCTGGTCCTGAGATTTTCACAGGTTTATCTCCAACCAATAACAACTTATACCATAGGCTAAGCTAACAAACCGTTTAGAGATTTATGGATTATCCCCAACCAATGACAGCTTTTTCCAGCAAAGGTTAATAGACAAGCAACAAAGATTTTATGACAAGTTTATGATGACAGTCTATCATTGTATATATTTTATTGAAGAATCAGAGTAAAACAAGTGAAAGTCGAGCAAATTTGAGGAAGAATGACCAAAGAATTAAGGAAAAATAGCTAAGTATGCAAATTGTGGAATTAGTGAAAATTTGAGTGAAAAGGGAGCAAAAAAGAGTGAAGCTTCAGAAATAATCACATCCATTATTGCGCAGCATCACGCACATGATAAGGTATTAATAGTTGCATCGTATGCACGATGCAGGGTAATGTGCGTGTGATGGTCACTTTTCTGGGCCTTTTATTAACGCGTTCTAGTCTATTCTGAGGCCTTTAAAATAGGTTTTTCAGCACTTTCACAAGGGTTGCGATTTTGGGAGATTGAAGCACGAACTAGAGAACACAAATGGTGGTTTTTGGAGCATTTGAAGTCATTGGAGGCCATCTCTTCAAGGAACTTCTTCTGTTATCATTGTTTATCAATTGTGGTATTTTTAATTACATTGTGAGTAGCTAAGTTCTTCTAGGTTAGGTTGTGTCATGATGAATCAGTTTCTCAATTGTTTGATTCTATGTTGATTTGACCAGTGCATGAACCTATTGATATATAATTTTATTCAATTGCTTCTTGTTCGTAATGCTTTTTATGTGAGATGCTCTTTTAATCTGATTATGGGCACATATGAAATGCTGACCATTAGTCTATATGTTGGACCTAAGCCAATTGTTGTACTTACGTTGGTTGAATATGGATAGGAGACCCTGAGTAATGGCATAGATAATTAACGTTATATACATCGTCTAACCCTACTTACATTGGCAGACTAGGAATAGAAAGCTCCTGGTAGTGGTTAATGAGTTATTTCGTGAGGGATCAACTATAATCGTTTTGTTAATTCGGCGTAAGGTTTTAGTGATTAGATCATTCATACAGGGTATCAAACATCAACAAGAGAGGAATAGGGAATTCTACAACATAACTTAGCCGCTTTTTTCGTGACATTGTTTACTCGTTATTTACTTTTTGCACTGAAACTTGAACCCCCTTACTAGCTTTTCCAAATTGCACACATTTTGTCTTGCTTGGAGGTAGTCCTTGTGGATTCAGACTTTTTATTACTTCGACAATATCGATACACTTGCCGAGAAGTCATCAATTTTTTGGCGCCATTTGTCTGGGACTATTGATTTTTCAACAAGGCGACATTTGTGCAATTGTTTTTATTTTTATTTTTATTTATTGTCTTTCTAATTTTTGTTTTAATTTCCTATTTATCAGAGCACTACTGAGGTATTTTCTATTTGTGTATGCCCAGTTCAGGATCACCATTAATTCCATTTGATCCAGAAATTGAGAATTGCACATGCTCTTGGAAAAGCAGTAAGATAAGCAACTTTGGACAGAGGAATACCAGAAGGAGAGCAATTATCAAGTTCTTCTGACTCTGAAGAAGAAGTCATGGCAGCTGCACAACCCCTCATTATGGGGGACTACTGTAAACGAACTAATGAAGGATATGTTTCTAGGGGGGTTATACTGGAAGACCCTACTAATTTTGATATTAAAAATTCATTACTTTTAGGTTTAAGAGAAAATTCGTTCGACAGGAATGCGATTATAGACCATGGGCATCTTGCACGCTTTTATGAAACAACTTTAATGTACAAACCTATTGATGCCACTGAAGACCATGTTAAATTGAGGTTGTCTGGGTTCTCACTGATTGGAAGGGCAAAAGACTGGTTACTTTGCCTTCCGAATGGAATAATCTGGACTTAGAAGGAATTGGAGGATAAATTCCTTGAAAGATTTTTTACTACTACTCAGTTTACCGAGTGCCAAATAGAAATTGTTAATTTTGAGTAGCAGAAAATTGAGTCACTTTATGATGCTTGGGAGAGATTTAAACTTTTGTTGCACAAATGCCCTAATCACAACATGAATAATATGGAGCAGATGTAAAACTTCATCAAAGGTCTCAAGAGTCAAAGTCGTACGTTGTTGGATGCTTCCACGAGAGGTATTATCCACCAAATGATTGAACCGCAAGTAAAATACCTCATTGAGAAGATGTGTATGAATGAGTACCATTCAAAAAGTGAAAGGTCAGTCAAGCTTGAAACTATTGGCACACCTAAATATATGCTACCTCTTACTACTCTTACTACACTTTTAGCTCAGATTAAATTCTTGAATAAAAAGCAAGCAGAAAGCAGCTTAGGTAGAGCTAACATGGGCTATGTACAAGCACTTAGGTGTGATTTCTATGGAGGCGAACATGCGAATGGAAGGTGTTCATTGAAGGGACAAGCGAAGAAGTCCAATTTACAAGTTTTCAAAAGAACAAACTGTATTTTAAGACATACAATCCGATTGGAAAGATCACCCAAATTTTTGTTGGAATAATAATCAAAATTCAAATGCCAACCAAGGGATGTAACAAGGCCAACAAGCCTCGTTTCAAAGGAAGCCATCACAGTTGGAGGAGACTTTGTAGAATCTCATTAAGGCCACTGAAAGTAACTTTGAGAAAGTAACTAGGAACCATTAAATTTTGAGCAAAAACCATGATGCGTCAATTAAAAATTTGGAGACTCAAATTTGTCAATTATCAAGACAAATAGTTGTTTTGCCAAGCTCAAGTGAAGGCTTCACCGGTAATAATGTTAATAATCCCAAAAATGAAACATGCAAGATTGTGGAAATGGATGTTGGGGTGGTCACTTGAAAGGAGGAAGCTGAAAAGGTTAGAGAGAAAAAAACTTAGGAAATGGACGGTGAAATCGAAAAGGAGGAGAGTGGAAATCAAGGTGAAGAAGAGGAAAAAGGAGTCACCCTTGATCACTTCATTGATAAAAATTCTCCTTGGAAGAGAACAAATGATCAAATTCTGAATGAATTGAACCCATCTTTACCAAATTACATAAAACTACTGTATCTCATCATTAAGAAGAAACTGGTACAGGAGGATGAGGCTAAAATGTTTGAAAAATTTAAAGATATGTTGAAATAACTTTAGGTAGGTCTCTATTTTCATTAAATTTAGAATTAATTCCCAAGTTTGCTAAGTTTATGCAGGTATTGATGAAATATGTAAAGAAGAAGTTGACACAAGAACATGTCAACATGGCAGAAAAAAAGGAGATGATAGAACCGTCGGAAGTTCCGCCAAAAATGAAGGATCAAGGGGAGTTCAACATCACTTGCGCCATTGGGCTATGAAAATCCCACATGCTTTATGTGACTTATGATTGAGCATCAATGTCATGCCACTAAGCAAATTTAAGGAATTAGAGATATGAGAGATCATACCTAGCAACATGACGCTCACTTTGGATAATTCATTGGTGACTTGTCCACTAGGTATTGTACAAGATATGCTAGTTCATATCGATGGTTTGAACTTTCCTGTAGACTTTGTGGTGATAGACATGAAAAATGAGTCAGAAGGATCAGTGGTTCTTGGGCGCCCATTCTTGGCAACCGAGAAGGAAAAATAGATGTGGAGGCAGGTGAGTTGATTTTGAAGTTTAATAAGGAGGTGGTGGTGTTTAATGCATATCAATGGACACCATATATAGAGGATCTAGAGACTTGTTACCAATTGAAAGAGAAAGGTAATTAAGTTCATAAGAGGATGGAAAGAGGAGTTTTCACCAGCGTGAGGGTATCCCCTGCGCCTGATGTGTTTTGAGTATGGAACGTCAAGCTATTGACGGAAAAGAAGCGTTGGATGAGAGGCAACCCATCAATTTTTTTCAATTTTTGTTTGGCAGAATTTGTTTTTTTCTATTCAAGACCATATCAAGAGGAAATAGCTACTTAATCATAAATTTTCCATGAAGATCTAAATTGTCGTTAATAAACAAGTTTGAAGTCATTTATGTTTTGTTTTTTCAGATTGCATGTTTAGCACTTTAGCATTGAACAGATGATCCAAAAGAAACTTGATCATCAAAATAACAACTAGTAACTTGAAGGCGAAGGATGAGAAAATAATCAGCAAACTTGTACTCAACTTACATATACCTCATCTAGTAAGGTTTGAGCCAAATATTTCCATTGTTCACTTTTCTTTCTTTATGAGTGTATCCATGCATTATTCTTTTATCTGGTCTGATTTATTTCTAATTAAGTTATCTGGTTTGAATAACACATGTTGAGCCCATATTTTTTTTATAACTTTGAGCCTTTGTAAACCACCATTTAGTAATAGGTTTATCAATTTCTAAACACTTTGAGCCTAAGCCTTTCTTTCGGTGATGTAGCCTTAAATTCTTAAGCCATATTACTTGAAATGTCTTTTCTTTCCACCCTCTTTTTGGAGTTAGGTAGAAGTATAATTCTTAACGTATATGAAAAAGATTAAGTTTCAGGTTACTCTTAGAAGTTTGGGGTACTAGAGAATATGATCCAAAATTTCAAAAATTGTTGTGAAAAAGAAGTGGAAAAAGACACTTCTTAAAAAAATGCATGAGAAAAGAAAAGGTAGGATCAAAACTCTTTAGTACTATAAAAAAGGAACAAAAAGGAATGATGAATGAAGGAAAACTAGGAACCTAACTCCAAAGATTTAAACCGACTTTCCTAAAAATATCATACCCTATCATAAGCCAAGGTTTAAACCTACCTTCGTAAAAGTATTCTACCATAACATAAGCCAAGTTACAACGTGAAAAGTCTTCTAATATGTGTATTGTGATATATATAATGAACTCGATTAGAACATGATCAAGGTAAGTTTAATTGATTTTGCATGTTGATTGAGTGGTCACCTGATAATGAGAAATCGTATTGTGTTTTTAGGCTTATTTCACATGTTATATATCTATATTTTTATGCATTTTATCGCCTTTTAATTCCATTTTATTTGTTTTGCATTTGTTAGCCAATTTCATTGGAGTTTTGGAAGTCTTGCGGAAAAGAAGCGAAAAATGAGCCAAAGTGGAGCAAAAGAATTAATTTTAGCCAATCTGAGCAAATGGAATTCGCCACCTGCTAGATGGCGTTCGCCATCTCCACTGCCCGCCACGTCATTTAATGAGCAAGGAAATGGCGTTCGCCATTTCCCTAATGGCGTTTTCCATCTTCATGCAGAAACAGAACTACGCTAGTAGGGCAGTTTCTTAGCAATTTTTCAACCACTTCTCCCTCCACTAAGTCAACACGTCCAAGACAACTACCAAACCTATAAACTATATATATATATATATATATATATATATATATATATATATATATATATATATATATATATATATATATATATATATATATATATATATATATATATATATATATATATATATATATATATATATATATATATATATATATATATATATATATATATATATATATCCATTTTTGGAGTGTGAGGTATCCATTGAATTCGCACGGAAGCTATGTCAAAATTCCGTCTTAGTTTTAGGCAGAAAATTACTTGTAAAAGTGGCAATAACTCACATCAAGGGATTGTCACACCTTTTTATTTCTGTACCGTTTTTACTTTGGATCAAGAACAAGCTTGTCATTATTTTCAAGTTCAAGTTAATTCAAGTTTTATTTTACGCAATTTCAGGGTTTTTTACCGCCTTTTATTATTGCATTTTATTACTTGCATGACATGTTATTCTCAGTTATAAACACTTTAATCATGTTGTTTCCAATTAATACCATGCCATGCTAAATTATTCTGAGTCTGACGTATGAGGATCGTCGTCACCGACAGGACTCAGTAGAAATAATAGGCGCGAATATATGACTTAACTATGTTCTGGCTTTAGTTTCCAAATGTATGTTTTACTGTTTTGGCACGAGAGTGTGGGACAAATCAAGGTTCAATCCGATAGCGCGAAAGTGTGAGGAAGGAACCGGATAGTGGAAAATAGGCAACAATCCTAAAAACAGCGAGAGCGCTTTAGGCATCATTTAGGATCTCATTTACTTTCAAAATAAGCTTTCTAATTAGAACGGGCGAGCGAGAGCAAAATCCTGTGGTTATGAGGTGTGGTCTTTGTCGATAGTGCGAGAGTGTGAGACGGGACCTTTAAGTCGATATTTTCTACATAATGCAATAGAATCATATTTAGTGCTCGAATTCTACCTAAGCCCTTAGGAACACAGAATCCATATTTCAGACTCGCTTTTATCATAACTTTTAAACCGTTAGAAATTAGTATTTTCATTTCCGTTTATAACCTTGTAACCTTTAGCCTTAGCTTTGCACTGCAATAATAGATAACATTAGCTTGACTATTAGTCTCTGTGAGTTCGATAATCTTTTAAAATTACACGATAGACTGTGCACTTGCAGTCATCATTTGAGAGACACATCAGTCAACGATCAAGTTTTTGGCGCCGTTGTCGAGGACTAATTTAGTCAATATTGTGATTCCTTTGTTGCGCAGTATAGACTAAGGCAACCGATTTTCTTTTTCTTTATCGATTGTATGCCAGACACTCGTTCTTAGGGCAAGGAGTTAGAGCAACCAATTGATGATATCGAGCGTTATATTAATTTAAGATGTTGAATCAACAGATTTCGTATTAAATACGATCTTCTAGGCCCTATTATCCCAATTTTAGAACCAGAACAAAATATGGCCGAAAGACCACAAAACTGTTCGTTGAAGTATTATGTTGTTCCATCGCAAGTAGAACCACATAACAGCATTGCTTCCCCTTCCATCAATCGAAACGATTTCTAGTTGAAACCTTCGCTATTATCAGTCGTTCAACAAAACCAATTTTCAGGTAGTCCTACAGACGATCCTAATTTACATTTGTTAGTGTTTATGTAGTACACAGACACAGTGAAAGCAAATGGTGTCAGTCAAGAAGCGATTAGACTATGTCTTTTCCCTTTTTCCTTAAGAGATAGAGCTAGAGCTTGGCTCCAGTCTTTACCTTCAAACTCAGTAACCACATGGGACGAGTTGAAGAAAGTCTTCTTAGCTTGATATTTTCCACCAAGCAAAACAGCTATGCTAAGAGCTCAAATCAACAGATTTAAGCAAAAAGACAATGAATCTCTTTTTGACGCTTGGGGAAGATAGAAGGACATGATGCGACTTTGTCCATACCATGGACTTAAAGAATGGCTTATTATCCATACTTTTTATAATGGTTTGTTGTATAACACTAAGATGAATTTAAGCAATGTTGTTGGCGGTGCTCTAATGGACAAACCATATGACGAAGCTTATGAACTCATAGAGAACATGGCTCAAAATCATTTCCAATGGGGAGGTGAACATGTTGATGTAGAAAAACCAACTTCGAAAGGCGAAATGTACGAAGTTAATGGCATGGACCGGTCAACACTAAAGTGGATGCGCTTACTCAAAAGATTGAAAGCTTGGTCATAACACCAGCAGCTACCGTAGCTGTTATAACACCAAACTGTGAATCATGTGGAACCTCTGGGCACACTAATGCTAATTGTCAGTTATTGGTTGATGTTCCCACCGACCAAATAAATTATGCTCAAGGAAACCCATATTCAAACACTTACAATCCTGGCTGGAGAAACCATCAGAACTTTTCCTATAAAAGTAACAATGCTTGGTTTCCACCAAACCCAACACCTGTTATTCCACCTGGCTATCAAAAAGGAGCCATAGTTGCTCCACAAGCACCTAGGAAATCAAATCTAGAGATCATGATGGAAAACTTTATAAATGCCCAAGCTCAACAAAATAAAGAATTTGCGAATCAAAATGCTCATACGAGTGAACTGATGAAATAATTGTCAAATAAGTTTGATGTTATGGATACCCATAACAAAATGTTAGAAACCCAGATCTCCGAAGTAGCCCAACAACAAGTCGTAGTAGCAGCCCCAACTGGAGCATTTCCTGGTCAACCATAACCAAACCCAAACGGCCATGCTAACACTATCACACTTCAAAGTGGAACAAAACTAGATGAACCAGTTGACCCAAGAATCTGAAATTCGACCATGTATCAAACCTCTGGTAAAGGAACTGAAAAGGTAAATGAACCAACCAATGATGGAAAAGAAGACGAAAGTGGAGAGGCAAAAGATAAAGAACCACCTTATGTGCCTCTGCCGCCATACAAACCATTTGTGCCTTATCCCCAAAGACTTGTTAAGTCCAAAAATGAAGGAAAATTCAAGAAACTCACAACACTTTTGAAGAAACTTAATATCACTATACCATTCATATAAGCCATTACATAAATGCCTTCATATGCTAAATTCCTTAAAGAGATTCTATCCAACAAGAAAAAGCTTGAGGATAACGAAATTGTTATGCTTATTGTCGAGTGTAGCGCTATTATTCAAAATAACATGCATCCTCAACTGAAAGACCCTGATAGCTTTTCCATACCATATGTAATCAGAAAGTTTATCATAGAGAAAGCTATATGCGATTTAGGAGCCAATGTTAGTTTAATGCCCTTATACACATGCTAAAAACTCAATCTAGGAGAATTAAGACCAACAAAGATGTCTCTACAACTAGCTGACCGCTTTGTTAAATATCCAATAGGTATGCTAAAGAACATTCTCGTTCGTATAGGACAATTTTATATTCTAACCGATTTTGAATAATGGATATAAAGGAGGATTCCCACATCCCTATTATTTTAGGAAGACCCTTTTTAGCCACAGCCGGAGCCATCATATATGTGAAGAAAGGTAGGCTAACATTCGAAGTCAGAGAAGAAAAAGTTGAATTTCTCTTAGCTAAATTCCTAAAGGCACCAACTTTAGACGACTCATGTTGTTTCTTAGACGTCATCGACGAATGTGTGAAAGAAATGGAGAAGGAACCATTTAAGTATACTGAAGTACTGAAGATTTCAACAACTCCTATATTCGAAGACGATAATTGGTGTGAGCCATACGTAGATGACAATCTGAGAGAATGTCTAGCACTAACACCAAATCCAATGCCATGGCCCAATAAACCTTCAATAGAACTCAAAACACTACCCAAAGATCTAAGGTATGAATTCCTAAACATTGAGTTTGAAAGATCGGTTATAGTAAATGCTGACTTAGGATAGATAGAAACCGAAAAATTACTCGATGTCTTAAGAAAATATCCGACAAATCTAGGTAATAACTGTTGGTGTAAGCCCTAGAGGCCAATACTTTTGGTACTTGTATCGAATTATTTATTAATAATAAAAGACTTTTTCTTTATTACGTTTGTTTAATAAAGTCCATAGAATAGCTAGTCCGTTTAATGTATCAAGTGTGCCCTGATCATGAGATCACATTAAACATAAGGACACTATTCTTAAAGTATCCGTAGTCGAGCTTTATTGTGAAGTGGGATAACATTAAAGCATAAAGACTATTATGTATATAGACTGATGATCACATCTCATGGATCATGGATAAGGAGTTATCAAGTCTTAAACATAGGTATGAATATTAAAAGTAATATTTATACTGGATTGACCTGCTATGAGAATACTATATAGAATGTTATGCAAAGTGTCATAAGTTATTCTCATGGTGATAATGGTGTATACCACCCTTCGACCTGAAACCACCATGGACCCTAGATGTAGAGTCGAGTGCTTTATTGTTGATCAAACGTTGTCCGTAACTGGATAACCATAAAGACAGTTGATGGGTACTCCACGAAGCATGCTGAGGGACATGAGTGACCTAGATGGAATTTGCACATCCTGCATAACAGGATAAATGTCTATGGGCCCAATATTAAACTGGACAAGGATGACACGGTCTATGCCTTGTGTTCAATATAGACATAAGGGCAAAAGGGTAATTATACACATAAGTATTATCACAGAAGGATTTGTCATATCACATGACATTTTCGTATCTTGGGTAGCAGTGATGTGTTGCTAGATACCGCTCACTGTTTATTATGTTAAATACGTGATTTAATATAATTGTCAATGCCGCGAAAACCTACAGGGTCACACACAAAGGACGGATTGATGAGAGATAGAGTAACTAAGGAACACCGTAAGGTACAGTGTACTTAAGTGAATTATAGAACATCGTAAGGTACGGTGTACTTAAGTAGAATACGAAATATGGCAAGGTATCACGCGCTTAAGTGATTTTGGGCATATTATAAGATATGGGCCACATACACTTAAGTGGGCTTTTTAGCTTGAAGCCCACACAAGTGGTTCTATAAATAGAACCCTTGTGCAGAAGCATTCATTGTGGTTGCATTTTCGTTTTCTTTCTCTCTCTCTCTCTCTCTCTCTCTCACACACACACACACACACACACACACACACACACACACACACTCAGAGCCTTCATTCGTAGCAGCTAGCACTGAGATTGAAGGAATCCGTTCGTGTGGACTGAGTAAAGGCATTGTCATCGTTCAACGTTCGTGATCGCTCCATAAATCTGCATCAAAGGTTTCAATCGTCACAAGAGGTAACTATTCTATCACTGATCATGTCCATTCGTAAGGATCACTAAAAGAGAAATTTTAAATTCCGTTGCATTTTGGATCGCCCTTCTCCTTCAAAGACCTAAGGTATGAATTCCTAGACATTGAGTTTGAAAGACCGGTTATAATAAATGCTAACTTAGGATAGATAGAAACCGAAAAATTACTCGATGTCTTAAGAAAATATCCGACAAATCTATGTAATAACATCTCCGACTTAAAAGGAATGAGTCCCTCTATATGTATGCATCACATTATGCTAGAGGAGGACTGTAATACCTCTAGAGAGCATCAGAGAAGAGTAAATCCTATCTTGAGTGATGTAGTCAAAAAGGAGGTACAAAAGCTATTATAAGTATGAATCATATACCTGATATCCGACAGTAACTAGGTCAGCCCGATACATGTCGTTCCAAAGAAGGGAGGTATTGTCGTTGTTAGTAATCAGAAGGGCGAATCCATAGCAAAAAGAACTCAAACTGGATGGAGAATATGCATAGACTATAGAAAAACAAATAAAGCCATTTGTAAATGTCACTTTCCATTACCTTTCATTGATCAAATGCCTGAACGACTGGCTAAACATTCTCACTTATGCTATTTAGACGGATACTCAGGATTCTTTCAAATTCCTATCCATCCTGATGACCAATAAAAGACCACTTTCACGTGTCCTTATGGTACATTTGCTTATCGATGAATGTCGTTTGGACTGTGTAATGCACCATCAACATTTCAGAGATTCATGATGTCAATCTTCACTGATTTTATAGACAACATAATTGAAGTATTTATGGATGACTTCTCTGTTTGTGGGAAAATCTTTGAAGGATGTCTATTGAACCTATAGATGGTACTTGAGAGATGCGCTAAGGTAAATCTCATATTAAATTAGGAAAATTTCCATTTCATGGTTCGATAAGGAATTGTACTTGGACATGTCATGTCCGACCGAGGGATTGAGGTGGATAAAGCAAAAATTGAAATTATAGAATATCTCCAACCTCCGAAAACAATTAGAGAAATTCGTAGTTTCTTAGGACACACCGGTTTCTACTGATGATTCATTAAGGATTTCTCTAAAATAAAAAAACCAATAACGAGCTTATTAATGAAAGACGACGAATTCATATTCGACGAAAAGTGCTTAAAAGCGTTAGAACAACTAAAAAATGCTCTTATTACTGCACCCAGTATGAAACCACCTGATTGGAGTAAGCCATTTGAGATAATGTGTGACGCTAGTGATTTTGCCGTTGGCGATGTCTTAGGACAAAGAGAAGATAAAAAGCTTCATGCTATTTATTATGCAATTAGAACCCTAGACAACGCGAAGAGGAACTACGCCACCATAGAAAAAGAACTCCTAGCTGTTGTGTTCGCTTTAGATAAATTTCTTTCCTACTTAGTAGGAGCAAAAATAATTGTCTATACTGACCACACCACAATTAGGTACCTATTAAGTAAGAAGGATGCCAAACCGAGACTTTTAAGATGGATCATACTCTTACAAGAATTTAATCTATAGATCAAAGATAAGAAGGGCATCGAGAATATGGTAGCAACTCATCTCTCTAGGATTGAAGACCTAGAACCCGAACGAGTGCCCATCAATGACGATTTTCCGTATGATCGACTTGTATCCCAATTAGAAAATGAAAACGAGACGATCAAATGATCTTTAGTGTATAATGACACATATAACAATGAAGTTGTGGAATCTATTTGCACCAAGATAACCCTGCCATGGTACGCTGACTTCGTCAACTACTTAGCCGCTAAAGTGCTTCCACCAGACTTAACATACCAGCAAAAGAAGAATTTCTTCCACGATCTTAAACATTATTATTGGGATGAACCACTACTTTTCAAGAGAGGCGCCAATGGCATTTTCCATCGATGTGTCCCCAAATCGGAAGTACATGATATCAAATCCCACTACCACTCTGCATCATATGCAGGGCACGCAAGCACCTCGAAGACTAAGATCCTACAATCTGGCCTCTTTTGGCCTAATTTATGGAAAGATGTCCATATCGAGATTAAAAATTGCGTCTGATGCCAACGGACTGACAATATCTCTAGGCGCGATGAGATGCCACTAAAAGGTATCTTAGAATTAGAAATCTTTGATGTCTGGGGTATAGATTTCATGGGTCCTTTCCCATCTTCTTTTGGTAACAAATACATACTCGTTGCAGTTGATTACGTATCAAAATGGATCGAGACAATAGCCTCTCCCACTAACGATGCATGGGTAGTAATTAAAATTTTCAAGAATCAAATCTTACCTAGATTTGGTGTACCAAGACTCGTAATTAGCAACGAAGGATCTCACTTCATTTCCAAAATCTTCGAAAGATTATTGTTGAAATATGGAGTCTGACACCGTGTAGCAACACCATATCACCCTCAAACAAGTGGGCAAGTTGAAGTTTCCAATAGAGAAATCAAATAGATTTTAGAGAAAACCGTTGCAACTTCTAGGAAAGATTGGTCTACAAAACTTCATGAAGCTCGGCGGGCTTATAGAACAGGTTACAAAACCCCGATATGAACAACACTATTCAAACTAGTTTATGGTAAATCATGTCACCTGCCTGTGGAACTCGAGCATAAAGATTATTGGGCCATCAAGACCCTTAACATGAATTACACAGCTGCAGGCGAGAAAAGAATTTTGGATATCCATGAATTAGAAGAACTTTAATTAAGTGCCATGACAAACGAATTACAAGGAGAGAATTCAATAATGGTGACGTAGTCCTTCTCTTTAATTCTCAACTCAAATTATTTTCAGGCAAACTTCGTCCTAGATGGTCTGACCCTTTTGAGGTCACGAGAGTTTTCCAAAGTGGAGATGTGGAAATAAGAGGTAACACCAATGAACTATTCATTGTAAATGGGCAGCGACTTAAGCACTACCACAATGTAAAGAATAAGGATTTCTACACGAGATACAAATTGGAAGAGTTGCCCGCTCTTTCGAAAGATTAGCACCGTTCCAAATTGATGTCGAGCTCCCGACATTAAATGAAGTGCTACGTGGAAGGCAACCCACGACCTTTAATTTTTATCTTTTCTTTCTAGTTGTTTTTATTTTTATTCTATATTTGTTATTATTATTATAAATAATATTATTATTATTATTACTAATTATTCTAACACTTCCATGCGGTACCTTTTACTAATAATATAACCTTTGTTTACTTTCAGACTAACATAACTTAGGATAACTTATCACTAACTTAAGAGTATAGAGCCTGTTGACAATATGGAGGTTATATTTAGGAGCAAAAACCAGAGGCACCATTTTGACATGTTAGCACAGAGGGAAATTCCACTTTCTATATATCCTGATGGATTGACCTTGACTATCTTAGGATTAAGAGACATTGTTACGTATCTTCTCAACCAAGTAGGTTGGGATAGTTTTGCTGTGAGGAAGAGGTATAGCCAATACCGTACCCTTGAATTCCTAAGTTCCCTTTATTATGATCCTAATAGAGGAATAGGATTTGGTAGAGGCCTGACTACAGTTAGGCTCTTTGGAACTGTCATACCCCAATTTTGTTCGGACATTTTAAAACTTTCATAAATTTGATTTTTTTTCAGTCTGCATCATATGTACAACATAATATACATTTCATCATGAATAATACCTAAGATATCAGTCGGAATAAATTCTTGAATATACAGACAAATCGGTTAAATCATTCCTCAAGTACGTGCAAAATTAAGCGGGTAAAAAGTTTTGAAGTCAAGCTTACGAACGTCAGTATTATTAATCTAAGGTTCATGTAGTTTAACCTAGTGTGCTCGTTATATTTTTCGACGATTTTTTCAGTCGTATTTTGACCTGCCTCAGCCTTTTAACCGGTTAAAATTTATTTCAAAATTAAAGGAAACGTTGTATTTTTTCAATAAATTTATTTCGCACTGATCATTTTAGCGCATTCAGTTTAATTTTCCGAGCATATTTTCGCCTGACTTTTATTCAGCGAAAATCTATTTATTTTTACTATTTGATCAAAATAATCAATAAATTTAATTAGGATTAAGTGAGTATATATTTTAGGTTTTACTAAGTATTTTAATTGATTTTTTGTTTTTGCTAAAACTCATTCCTAATATGCAATAAAAGAAGAAAAAAAATTGAAAAGCAACACATTCTTTCTCATCTCATCCACACCTAGCATCACATGTGAGTCCACGTGAGGCCCCTAATGAGTCACCTAATTGGATAAGAAGAGCGGCCGTCGAGGAGATAAGGACAACATGTGGCGGTAAAAGGGGGGATTTTTTGTTTTCCAGTTGGAGAAAGAGGATCCACTCCTAACGCTCCTTTGAGGACCACCAATGAGAGGACACTGTTTTGGGGGCTTTTTGGGAAAAACAAGAAGAAAAGAGGAGCCTCTTCTCCTTCCTTTGAGCGAAGGACAAATAACTTGGGGGGCTTCTTCCAGATTTTTTCGTTAAAACAAAAAAAGACAACCCACCTCTCCTTTCGTCCTTCAACAAAGACTCCATCACCAGATCTCACCTATAACGACGACTATCACCTCCACAAAACTATCATCGCCACAAGACCTCCGCCGTCAAACAACTTCCTTCCACGGTGAATCACCGTAGGCGCAACCTAAGCAAACACCTCCGTTCTCAGTTCCCTCCGGCCGCCGCGACATAACAACTTCCTTCGACGAACTCCCTTCCTCCGCCGTCAACACCACCTTCGTCCGATCCACTACCTAAACACATATTCTTCATCACAATTTCCATCTCCAAAACATCTTCCACCATTCCGGTGACGAAAACGCATCGGATCTGCAACTTCAATCTGTCCCCGACACCGACACCTTTCATCAAATACTCATAACCTCGCCGCGATTACCAACTTCGACACGTCTTCATTCCGGTCCCCACTTTGATTTTGGCTTGTGATAAGTTTTCTGTTTATATCTTTTACAGGTTCTAGCATCGAAGAAAAACGACCAACAAACTGAGCACCCATACAACACTAACTTGAACCGGCAACAACAACCATACGAGTCCACCTCCATTTCACTTTGATTTTACGATTCTGGCAACACCAGTACAAGTGATAACATCCTCAACCCACACTATTATGTTCGGTAAAGTTCCATATGATTTTTTGATTGAATATATTGTTGTTCTATACTTATTTGGTATTTCGACGTCGTCATTCTTCTCTTATAGTTAAGTTTTTTAGCACTGTGATCTGTATGTGAATATGATAGTATGGTTGGTTTTGATTATGTTGTGACCATCTTGTTTCTTCTGTTTCTGTTGCAACAAATCGGAATTAATCCGCAGATTACCCATTACTCACATGCCATTATTTTGATATGTTGCATTCTAAAATATTCCCATATTTGGATGGTGTACTATTTTGTGAATATTTTTTTTAAATAATCATTTTTAAAAAAAAATAAAAAATAACCATAAATTCAAAAAAATTACAAAAATGGGCACTTTTGTGCCCTAAAGAACACATGGGTGCCACCCTAGATGGCGCCTACCCTTAAGTTGTAGGGCAAGTCGCCACTAGGAGTGACGCCTACTCCTATTTATTTATTTTTATTATTTATTTTTTTGCTTTTTAAATTTTTTTTTTAATATGTTTTTAATTATTTTTTTTATTTTTTAAAATCTTTTTTAACTAATTTTAAATTTATTAATTTATATTAATACATATATATAAATAATATTACTTACAATATATATATATATATATATATATATATATATATATATATATATATATATATATTAATTTATATATATATTAATTTAATTTATAACTAAATAATATTATTTATAAATTTTTGGGAGAATTAGGGTTTATCATGTTAGGGTTAATTAATCAATTATAATTAGGGTTTATTGATCGGTTATAATTAGAGTTTGGTAGTTATGACCTAATTCAAACCCTAATTCTCCCTAAGACTAACTAATCAAGTGCGACACTAATTAGGGTTAAGTACATTGGTGTACAACCTAGATTTTTTCCTATAAATAAAGTGTTATTTCCTTGCATTTTCTTCACCATTTTTTCCTATCACTTTCTCTATCAAGTTGAGTCCATGGCATCCCCCAGACCGTCATCATGGCAGTTGTCGCAACCTGAAAAATGGAATGCGAAAAAAAACAACCGGCGAAGAAAGACAGAAGAGTCGCCACCGTGCGTTATTTATCCCAAAGGAGGGAAAGGAAACGCTCGAAGTAAACCTGGAAAAAGGAAAGGACAAGACAGGGTCTCGCAACCAAATCTTGGGTTCGGGAGTCGATTATGCGAAGGGAAGGTATTAGCACCCCTACGCATCCGTAGTACTCTACGGGATCCACTTTTGTAGTTCTTGTCTAAAGGGTGTGGGTTTATCTAATGTGTTATTTACTAAAAAAAAAGGGGTCAAAAGAAAATGACTCGCACGGATATCGCATCCACTACATACGTATCTCATCTGAATATGAGAATCAGAGTCTTCGTAGCTCGGCTAACTACGGGTTTGTTTCGGGTGAACGATGTTACCACGCAATCTACCGGATGCTCGACCTTTGGAGACTTTCTCACCTGTAGTAGAAGGAGTAAACATGTTCTTAGGAGAAGAAAAATCAATGAGTTGCTGGTGTTTTAAGGATGCTCATGCAAAAAGGAAGTCCTAGACGAAGGAACAATGCTACCTTAATTGTCATACAAACGAGAGACTATACGAAGTCTAGCAAACCTATGGGGGAGACGACCACACCACACAAAACATGTATCATAAAGTAAAATGCCACCAAGGGGATCAAACATTGCCTCCTATTGTTGATTCCTCAGGATTGGCAGTAATTTTAGAAAACAAATAATGTAATCATCTCTGTTGTTTTAATATGTTGGGTTGAAGAAAGTCAACATCTGGACCAACATGTCATGTACGATGTCACGACATCAGGTCTGTGACATCGCACATGTGTAGGAAACTGAATTAATTAATTCAGTATATGTCATGGGATCAGCAAGGATATCTGGTGAATATCCTAACTCCCATGTGGAGGTCTTGAAGACTAAATCAGAATATATATAGGCTCTAAACATGGAGATATATATGGAGAGAGTTTAGGAACTTGAAGACCTTGTTTGTAGCAGAATTTTTCTGCTGAAGTTGCAACAGCAAAGAACAAGTCTGCTGCAACTTTCTGAAGGCCCAAATCCAGTTGGGTGATTAGGTTATAAATAGCTGATTGTAATCTAGTTTTTGTAAGCCTCTTAGAATGAATTTTTAGGGGTGTGTGTAAGGTAAACCTCCCAATCTGTGGGAAGGTTACCATGTGTTTCTCAGTGGTAAACCTGAGAGTGTTTGTCACTCAAAGCCTGTAGGCAAGAGTGATTATGTTCTTGAATGAAGCTGTGAAGCAAGTTCAAGGTGTTTGCACATTACATTGTATTTGTAGTGATAGGAATGGAAACTGGAGGTTTCTATCTAGGAGTTCCTAGGTATAGATTGCATTGGGTAGGGATTAAGTGATGAGTTGTAAACGGGGGAGTTTAACTCTGAATTGATACTACTAATAGTGGATCTTCTTCCTGGCTTGGTAGCCCCCAGATGTAGGTCATGTTGGACTGAACTGGGTTAACAATTTCCTGTGTTTGTTTTCCTTCTGTATGATATAATCATGTCTGCCATAACTAAGCATGTATTCCAGTCTGTTCATCAAGATAATAGCAGACCTGATACATAGCCTTCTGTTGGAATGTCAATCAGAATGTTTTGACATTCATCAACAACAGCACATACTGTTTAATAAGCTGATGAATTCAGTTCAGTATGTAGTGAAGTCTGGAGTTCAAGAGCACAACAGACCTGGCCAAAAGATCATTGTGAAACTGTCAAACTGGATGTCTTGACAGTTCTTCCAGTAAGCTGATACTGAAGTAGAGACTGGTTGGTCTTTTACAGTACAGCAAATTTAGCACAGTCTGTTTTCAGGAACCAAACAGACTTAGCATAGGGTTCTGGACTTGGATGTCAAACGGAATGTTGTGACATTCACTCACGACTGCATATGCTAAATTGTTGGATGGTTAGTGTTCTGTTTCAGGATTTTTCTCAGGCTATTCTTCAGGAATCCACCAGCTGATCTAAAATCTAGGAAACTAACAACTAAGCTACAATTAATGAACCTAACAAATAATCTATTTGTTAGCTCCTTAATAAGTGGAGATTAGTTTAACTTGTTACAACCTTTAATCTAGGAAACACAAGTACATGACCAACAAACTGGAACAATGTAACAGATGATGTCCAAAACAGGATTTAGACATCGTGCTGATAACTGTGTAGGAAAACAACAGTAGTGAATGTTATGGTGCACATAACTAAGTGTTCCTCCATTCTAGGATGACATAGAAGGAGAGGATGTGACACTGTGAAAGGGTGCACATTATTACAGAGTGTAATAACTGTCTTGTTGTATTAGGTACAATGTTAGATCAGATGTCATGACTTGAAGTAGAACATCTGAATACTGACTACACCAGAATTTCAATTGGTATCAGAGCAGGCATCCTGTTCTGTCTCTGGATGAGATCCATGGGTGATACTTTCTGGTATCTTGCAAGGAGTTATGTTAGTACTGATGCTGGAACCTGTGTAAGGTTCTGTAATTCCCTGAATGGTCCCTTGAAGTAGGTGGATGGACTGTTCATGACAGGAATGGTGTGTACCTGTCTCTGGAGGTTGGCAATTGGCCTGTGTGTGGGACAGCTGTGCCAGTACTAAATCACATTCAAACCTGGTATGGTCTTGGAGGCCAATCTGGTGAAGTGTGTGTTCATAGGTTGAGTTGTATTATGATTTCCGCTGCATAATACATGGCAAAACTCAAACTCTGATGTAGTTTCCCCTCATGTGGATGAAAGGCTGCTGTGTTCAAGATCTCATCATAATCTACTGAAGATGTCAAAGATACTTGAGTCTCCTCGAGTCCACTCATCATGACGTTCTCACTTCGGGATGGTAAGAGTCACTTAATCACTGATTCTCTTACTCTCTTGAGTAGTGTATATGAAGACCTTGAAGACCTTCAAGGAAGGTGTGTTCCAAGGAGGTGGAACCAATGTTCTATGTGATGTTAGAACATGTTGTTCAACAAGTATGCAGCTACTGGTTGAAGAGCAGATGTTTTAGGGTTCAAACAAAGGGATAATTCTGTTTGGAACCTACTCCTGACCTGGAAGAGGAGACATCTGTGTGTGCTAAGTTGACAAACGCAGGGTCAACTGGGTGTGTGCTCAAGAAGGTCATCCCTAGAAGTTGAGCTAGTTGAGATGTGACATTGTGCAATCTCCTGCTGTTTGGCATATCCCTGCAGGTTGATCAGGATTGGATAGTGTTCCCTGAAGTACTATGGTGTGTTGGAAGACAAGTCTCCTGGAGGTTAGCAGTCAATAATGGGGTAACCTGATTGTGATATCATTTAAGGGGGCTGGAACCATGAATCTTGTTATTCAAACACCACGTTTAGAAGTGGCAGTTCTTACTAGGAGTGAGAATATGAAGATTCATAGGTTGGTTGAGGTAATATGCTCTGGCAATGCATATCTACCATTGACTGGTGCTGTTTGTCTCACTAGTACTTATGGTCAGCTGAAGTCTGATTGGTCTGATTGGAGGAGTTAGTTGCCACTGGTAGGGATAATGTATGTCATGTTGAGACATATGTGTACAATGCATGGATATTGGTGTGGAGTATCCATGATTGTTGATTTGAGGGGGAGTTTTGGTCAACCCCCTCACGTTTGGTCAGCCTAGGGTCAGGTTGGCTGTTGACCTGTGTCACATGGGTTCTGGTTGATGTGTGACACATTTGCAAGGAAGGATTCATCTCTCTCATTCCTAAGGGTGAATCTAATCTGGAAAGAGTCTCAAGACTGTTGAGGTGCTTGCAAGCAGAAGATGTTGACACAAGAAGAGTATTTTCAAAGTATTCTTATGGTGGAAGTATCTGAAAGGATAATTGGGAAAGGATTTAAGATCAATGTCTACTTGTGTCAAGTACAAGTACTTAATTGATTATCCTTGGAGCTCAAGATAACTGATGTTCTTAAAGATGTTGGAACATCACTTCTTCAAGACCCTGTGCAGAATCACAGGAAGGACAGTACATTGGCTTATGAGCTATCTCTTTGGTGGCAGCAAAAGCATATGATCTCTGAAAAGGTTTCCTGGCAAGAAACATGTTCAGCCTTGGTATGTACAAGAAAAAGAAGACATCATAGTCTTGATGGTGGTCACTTGGATCAGTTTAGTTCTGATCTAGGTAAGGAAGTGCATTGGCTAATGCACACTGTGGAGTTAAGAACAAGTGGCAGCATTCTTAACCTCATGGAAACAGCCTTGCTGTAGGAAGTGGAATCCTTGGCAGAGCTGAAGGGTTAGTTCCCAACTGGTCCTTCTGAAGACTCATACATCAGAGTGTCTGATGTCTTTGGAGAAGTAGCAGGGATTCATCAAGGTGTAAGCCTGGATGACTTAACTGCAAATCTGCAGGATGGAGGTTGTTTACTCAAACTTGGTTCACAATCAAGTCTATGAGAACATTGAACTCTGGTTCTGTGAAAGGGAGGAAGTTCTTTCAAGTGGCAGAAGAAGGAGCTGAATTCAACAGCTGGATGTCAAGCACAATGCCGTGACATTCGGTTCAGCATCAGATTCTTAGTTGGTGAAGTGGCACATCAACTTGAGATAGAAGGATCTACAGGGGTGTAGACTGGACAGTTCAAAAATTGAAGTTCAAATCTCACTTGGAAGGTCAGAATATCTTTGGGAGAAGTCTGATAAACTTGGGAAGGTCAAAAAGCAGCATTTGACTTTTTCATATGAGGATTCATGAAGGAGGTAATCAACCAGTGGCATTTGGTCTATCTCAGAAGTGAGTTCTAAGAATCAAGATAATCAACATATGGCAGCAGATTATTCTTGAGTAAGGTCTGAGACTAATTACTTTCGAGTAGAAAAGTAGGAAGTTGAAGACAAAAGGAGGGGCTTCCATTCATCCCTTGGAGCTTGTGGTAGAAGTTCTGAGCTATCTATGGAAGACTGTCTCTGGTAGTGGGATGAGAGTGTATATCCCTATGTATGTCTGGGTTCCTCTGGCCCAAGCTGAGGACTCAGTAATATCTGAAGTCTATCAGATAGTGCTCCTTGTGATGCTGTGAAGGAGGTCTCAGCTGATGTTCAAACATCTTGTGAAGTGATCTTCTGTTCTGGTTAGAAGAGAAATTGACACAGAGTGTGGATGTGTTCAGCCAAGAGGGTTGGACAGAGGGTGCGCTCTTGAAGACATGAAGATGCGTCTTATGTTTTCCTTTCATCAAGTGGTCTGGAATCTCTTTGAATCAGGAAGTATGTGAAGGTCCAACCTTGGGGTGTTGGATATGATCATGTGTGACCTCCAAGAGAGTAGGTTGTCCATGACAGGGGGAGTTGTGCCTTTGTGCTGCAAGCAATCACCAAGCTTGTGGTCTATGTGCTCTCAGATGACTAGGTAGTTATCAGGATGCTGTGATGTATGTCAAGGCTGAGTGAGCAGAAGAATGTCTGACCGGATGTCATGACATTGCCCTGGACATTGCTGTTAATTCCTTCTGAAATTTCAAGTCATTAGGAATTATGAGGGTGATGTGGCTAAGACTAATGGCTACAGCTGTGTGGTACAGGGGGAGTAACCATCAACTGAAGTGTGAAAAGGTGGCTGTAGCAGTGCTAGGTGTCAAGCCTCTACTGGAGGAATGACAGAGGTCTTGGGAAATGTTGAAGACTGGCTGAATGCAGGAATGTTAAGACATCGAGGGCAACGTGTCTGACTGCATATATGGAATGGTCTCCATGCACTGGAACGGCTGTTTTGAAAAAGAAACAGTCAAGAGCTATAAAAGGCATTCAAAGATAGTCTGAGATTTTGTTGGTGATTCTCTGACTGTTTCTCAGCAAAAATAAATGCATCTTGACCAAGCATTTATTTCCACCGGATATTCCTAAGCACATGCTGGACTATTTAAAGGATGCAAGAGACCCCCCCCCCCTTCTCCCCACAACAGATACACTCCAATCCCAAAATCATGGGGTATGTTAAGGTCTGGGCAAGCTGCGCCTGGATCTGGTTTTGTGAAGGGTGCCTTTACAAATGTTTAGCTAAAAAGGGGGAGAGAAAGAAACATCAGAAACGTCCTGGGGTCGAGAAGCAAACAGATCACTGTGGTAACAAACAGAATGTTGGGGTTGGGGTTAGACACAAAATTCACCAACTGAAATACCACTTGTGTCTTGTGATCTGAGTTAAGAGAACAGTTGTGCCCTGTGATCTGAGTTACACTGTCTATGTACTCAGCATTACATACTCTTCAAGAAGCTCTCCTGTTGAAGGGAAGGGTTCTGGAACAACTGAGCCTTGTTTCTCTTCTTCCTCATGTACACCAACATTGGTGCTCATGGTGGGGGAGATGATAACAGAGGATTATTTGTTTTAGCTAAAATTTGCCAAAGGGGGAGATTGTTGATTCCTTAGGATTGGCAGTAATTTTAGAAAACAAATAATGTAATCATCTCTGTTGTTTTAATATGTTGGGTTGAAGAAAGTCAACATCTGGACCAACATGTCATGTACGATGTCACGACATCAGGTCTGTGACATCGCACATGTGTAGGAAACTGAATTAATTAATTCAGTATATGTCATGGGATCAGCAAGGATATCTGGTGAATATCCTAACTCCCATGTGGAGGTCTTGAAGACTAAATCAGAATATATATAGGCTCTAAACATGGAGATATATATGGAGAGAGTTTAGGAACTTGAAGACCTTGTTTGTAGCAGAATTTTTCTGCTGAAGTTGCAACAGCAAAGAACAAGTCTGCTGCAACTTTCTGAAGGCCCAAATCCAGTTGGGTGATTAGGTTATAAATAGCTGATTGTAATCTAGTTTTTGTAAGCCTCTTAGAATGAATTTTTAGGGGTGTGTGTAAGGTAAACCTCCCAATCTGTGGGAAGGTTACCATGTGTTTCTCAGTGGTAAACCTGAGAGTGTTTGTCACTCAAAGCCTGTAGGCAAGAGTGATTATGTTCTTGAATGAAGCTGTGAAGCAAGTTCAAGGTGTTTGCACATTACATTGTATTTGTAGTGATAGGAATGGAAACTGGAGGTTTCTATCTAGGAGTTCCTAGGTATAGATTGCATTGGGTAGGGATTAAGTGATGAGTTGTAAACGGGGGAGTTTAACTCTGAATTGATACTACTAATAGTGGATCTTCTTCCTGGCTTGGTAGCCCCCAGATGTAGGTCATGTTGGACTGAACTGGGTTAACAATTTCCTGTGTTTGTTTTCCTTCTGTATGATATAATCATGTCTGCCATAACTAAGCATGTATTCCAGTCTGTTCATCAAGATAATAGCAGACCTGATACATAACCTTCTGTTGGAATGTCAATCAGAATGTTTTGACATTCATCAACAACAGCACATACTGTTTAATAAGCTGATGAATTCAGTTCAGTATGTAGTGAAGTCTGGAGTTCAAGAGCACAACAGACCTGGCCAAAAGATCATTGTGAAACTGTCAAACTGGATGTCTTGACAGTTCTTCCAGTAAGCTGATACTGAAGTAGAGACTGGTTGGTCTTTTACAGTACAGCAAATTTAGCACAGTCTGTTTTCAGGAACCAAACAGACTTAGCATAGGGTTCTGGACTTGGATGTCAAACGGAATGTTGTGACATTCACTCACGACTGCATATGCTAAATTGTTGGATGGTTAGTGTTCTGTTTCAGGATTTTTCTCAGGCTATTCTTCAGGAATCCACCAGCTGATCTAAAATCTAGGAAACTAACAACTAAGCTACAATTAATGAACCTAACAAATAATCTATTTGTTAGCTCCTTAATAAGTGGAGATTAGTTTAACTTGTTACAACCTTTAATCTAGGAAACACAAGTACATGACCAACAAACTGGAACAATGTAACAGATGATGTCCAAAACAGGATTTAGACATCGTGCTGATAACTGTGTAGGAAAACAACAGTAGTGAATGTTATGGTGCACATAACTAAGTGTTCCTCCATTCTAGGATGACATAGAAGGAGAGGATGTGACACTGTGAAAGGGTGCACATTATTACAGAGTGTAATAACTGTCTTGCTGTATTAGGTACAATGTTAGATCAGATGTCATGACTTGAAGTAGAACATCTGAATACTGACTACACCAGAATTTCACCTATCGAGGTCTTCCAGCTAAGAAAACGGTAAAATACGGGAAAGAGGTAAAAGTACCACACGGATAAAGATCCGAAGTAACAGCAGCTAAGGGAGCGAGAAACCCGGAGATCCCTCCAGCTAGACCATCAAAGAAAGCGAGTCAGTACAGGTAATCGGAATAAACCTCCAAGGGGTATCCCACAAATAAAGTGGAATACCACGCAAGCCATCTCTTTTAAGATCATGTGAGCCCTCACAAAAAACTCAACAAACAAGTTACGAAGCAGGAGAAAACAATGACATGGCAAACACGAAACAGGTTAGAACAAACAGAAAAAACAGATGTTGTCGCGATCGCTACTGCGTCGCTTAGCGAAGCCTCGCTACCTGCTCGCCCAGCGATGGTGCTAGCGAACGCCTGCGGGTTTTGGGTTCTTCATAGATAACAGTGCGATCTCGGAAACCCCAAATCCTATGGTATCCATCAGAAACAAAACGATTAAAACATTCAAGGCATTGAATTATAGATTCATACACATCTAACCCGTGGGCAAAACCTCATGATAATATTTCACACATTTAGAGTATTCAAATTAACAGGGTAAAGTAATAAGGCAAACCTGATTGGAGAGATTGAATGCAATTGGATTGCACCGGGGTTTGCAGAACAACCTCGGGATTTGTATGAGGTAGAGCTGGTTCTTTTGCCGACGAGTTTTCTTCAGGGTTCGGAGGTTGCTCTGAACTCTGTTAGCTTCCTCTCTGGCTTTGTTAGGTTAGGTTTCAGATCAGGTTAACTCAGGTCTTCTCAGGTCAGGTTTTTCCTCTTTTATAACCTGATTTTCATGGCTTTGTGGGCTCAAATGAGAGAGGTCCAAGTCCAAGATTTTTCTATTATATTTTATTTATCTATTTATTTATTTATTTGTTTTTTTTTTCATTTTTTTTTTTCATTTTTTTTTCGTTTTTTTTTCGTAACACGTGGGCTTCGCCTAGCGAGCATGACAGTTCATGAACAAACTTTTGCTCCTTCAAGATTAACGTTTTGACTGACGAATAGACCTCTGTTGGAAGTAACTCAAGTCTTTCCATTGTGTTGACTGATCATCTAAATAGAACCCACAAAGTGTCTTGGATGATGTTCAAGCTTCTTGGAGCTAATCCCGATTGACATGATGAAATGCAATGTATCTAATGTTAAATGACCTAAAAATGAATGCGTGGATAAGGAGGGCAGATTTTGGGGTGTTACAGCTGCCCTTATTCAGTCATCAGCTAACCCGAGCAGGATGAAAGCGAACAGCTTATCAGACAAACAGGGTGAGTTGTGATTGAATACCAAAGACAAACCGAAAATTTGGCTCCGAGAATACCACAAAATGTTGAAATACACCGCGCTGTTTATTTCTCTTTCGATCCTCTGGCTGAATCTGAATCAGTCTTCTGACTTAATCTGGATTTCGATCCTCTGGCTGAATCTATACTCAATTTAGTCCTCTGGTTGGATGTTAATTTTGATCCTCGGGATGGATACAGTTTCAATCTTCTGGCTAGATCTTCTTCGATCTTCTGGCTAGATCTTCTTCGATCTTCTGGCTAGATCTCCTTTGTTTCGATTCTCTGGCTGAATCTATTTTCTTTAGTTCTCTGGCTGAATCTACTTCGATCTTCTGGCTAGATCTGAATTGTTTCGATTCTCTGGCTGAATCTATTTCTGGTCTTCGGGCTAGACCTGACTTCGATCTTCTGGCTAAATCTTCTTCGATCTTCTGGCTAGATCTCCTTTGTTCGATTCTCTGGCTGAATCTATTTCGATCTTCTTGCTAGATCTTCTTCGATCTTCTGGCTAGATCTCCTTTGTTTCGATTCTCTGGCTGAATCTATTTTCTTTGATTCTCTGGCTGAATCTACTTCGATCTTCTGGCTAGATCTGAATTGTTTCGATTCTCTGGCTGAATCTATTTCCGGTCTTCGGGCTAGACCTGACTTCGATCTTCTGGCTAGATCTTCTTCGATCTTCTGGCTAGATCTGAATTGTTTCGATTCTCTGGCTGAATCTATTTCGATCTTTTGGCTAGATCTGAATTGTTTCGATTCTCTGGCTGAATCTATTTATTTTTCGGTCTTCGGGCTAGACTTGACTTTGATCTTCTAGCTAGATCTGGATTATTTTGATGATAAATTCCCATCATCAGGATCTCGCATCTGGGGCATGCGCTGGTTGACCCTCTTTCGAAATCTACAGTCTTCATGTTAGATATGCAGCTTCGAGAATATCCCACTTTTGGGCTTCGTACATATTCTTCAGGCTAGAACATGTTATAACGACTCTTCGATTAGACTTTGTTTTTTTAATGCGATCCGCGGGCTGGATCCTCTTGTAGGTTGATTTTCTGTTGAGCTGTCAATCTATTCCTCCAGCTGGCTTGCTGGGGAAATAACGCTCGTAGTCGACTCTCTGGCTGAATCTTCGAAATGACCCTCAGGCTGGATCTCTGGAAAACGATTCTCAGGCTGAATCTTCGAAATGACTCTCATGCTGGGTCACACACACACACTTGATCCTCTGGCCGAATCTCATGACTTTGGTTGTAAAGTAATTTTTCAGTCTGCTTTGAAGAACCTGTTTATCAGCTTATGTGTATGTTTGATATGCATGCAAATGCAAATGTTATGCATGGTGCAAAAGAAAAAAGAAATCTGTTTAGGGAAGAAACTCTGGCAGGGAGCGGATCGCTGTATCAATCCTTGAATGTTCTGTGGGGAACGATCCGTCTGCCGGGACCGGGGAGCCACCGAAAATAAATCGGCCTTTTTTGAAAAGTTGACCTTGCTGGGGAAGTATCAACTATGGAAACTTTGCTTGGCGAGGCTCTGCGAGGAGAGTCTGTGAGGAAAGCACTTCCTGGGGAAATGTCGTAGGAATCGACCTTTGCTGGGGATATGAACTTGCTAATCGTCCTCAGGCTGGGGATTAAAACAAATTTGTTAAAAAAAATAATCTGCTGGGGACGAGATGAACACTGGGAACACCACCCTCTTGTATGTTGGGTATGCGACTACTCCGCTGTTGCTGGGAAGATACAGTCTGACACTGTCGACTCCGCTGGGGACATACAGTCTGGATACTGTCAACTCTACTGGGGATATACAGTCTGGATACTTTCAACTTTACTGGGGAACCTGCTCTGCAGAGGAGAGGCTTTGTCAACCGCTTGGGGGTGAGGATTCATGACTTGGCATCCGGTTCCTGTGACATGTAACCAAAAAAATACACGTATGCCCCGGGGAATTATTCGGTTTGAATTCACCATCCGGGATTAAGCATATTCAAAGCAATTTTGATTGTTTTCCTGCGCAAGTCATTTGCAAAAGCCACCATTACATTCAGATGCAATATGTTTCCTCAAGAATTCAGACATCTTTTGCAAACAAACTGATAAATGAAAAGTAAAGAGGCTTTTTAACTGAATTATTCGACTTTTGTTGGTTGAAAAATTTGTGCCAGGAATAGGCGAGTACATCAGGAAGCTGATCCCTGGAAAGAGGCGATCGCTATAAATTGAACAAGAGAAACTATCCTAATGGCAATGTGGAAACGGGGTCCCACCGAGTTTCGACTCTGCTGTGGCTTGTATGTCCTCAAGACGCTCTGCTCATCTTTCTTTCTGAAGTGGATGATTAGTCGATCTTTTACCTTCGAAGATTGCCGGATTTAATGAAACGGTGATATAACACGGACGAACTCAGATCGCAGTTATTCGCTTATTCCCTAACTTTTGCATGGACCACCCTTTTGGGTTTTCAATCCACCGGGATACCCTTTTTTGCCTGAGCCGCCCTTTCGGGTTTTCGACTCACCGAGTGTACATTTTTTTTATATCCCTAATTTTTGCCCGAAACTCTTCATTCTTTTTTTTTGTTCGTCGGGATGCCCCTTTTTTTCCTGGACTATTCTTTTTACTGTCCAGCGGGTCTATTTTATGCGAAGTATTTTTTAACTGCGTCTGAGTTGACAGGGGACGGGAAGTCTTCGCCATCCATGGTTGTTAGCATTAGAGCTCCGCCAGAGAAAACTCTTTTAACCACATATGGACCCTCGTTGTTCGGTGTCCATTTACCCATGTGATATGTGTTGGGAGGAAGAATTCTTTTGAGTACCAATTCACCGACTCGATACTCCCGAGGGCGCACTTTCTGATCAAACGCTCTCTTCGTCTGTCTCTGATATAGCTGGCCATGGCATATAGTTACTAGTCTCTTTTCCTCAACTAGGCTTAGCTGATTGTATCGAGAACGGACCCATTCTGCTTCGTCCGGCTTCATTGTTGGTGCAGGGAAAAGTTATTCTGGCACAAAATGGCATATGAACCCCCTCCGGTGTGATCAACACTGCACCAACTCCGCGACCATTGACATTGACCGCCCCATCAAACATCATAATCCATTTGGATTCAGGGTCAGGCCCCTCCTCCGGGAGTGGTTCCTCGCAATCTTTCGATTTGACAAACATGATGTCCTCATCAGGAAAGTCGAACCTCATAGGTTGGTAATCATCAATCGGTTGGGCGGCAAGATAGTCTGACAAGACACTTCCTTTGATGGCTTTTTGTGAAGTGTATTGGATGTCATACTCTGTCAGCATCATTTGCCACCTAGCAACCCTGCTGGCTTTTCAAAAATATACTTGACTTGATCCATCTTTGATATCAATAGAGTCGTGTGAGTCAACATATACTATCTTAGTCGGCGAGCAGCCCATGCCAAAGCGCGGCAAGTTTTCTCGAGCAGTGAGTATCTTTGTTCACAGTCGGTAAACTTTTTGCTAAGGTAGTATATTTCATGCTCTTTTCGACCTGACTCGTCATGCTGACCGAGCACACAACCCATTGACCTTTCTAACACAGTCAAGTACATGATCAACGGTCTTTTCCTCTCGGCCTGTAGACTGACCATGATCTTGATCTCTTTCTTGTCGTCTTCGGTACCAATGTTGATGGTCTCAACCACCTCCTGATAAGGTGTGATAGCTCGGTCCTCCTGTTTCAACAACCTGGCTAACTCCTCAGGCAATTCACAATCTTCCTCAACCCCTTCTTCGGCTTGATAGATAGGATTGTCGAAGTCATACTTGGCCATAGCAGTGTTGTTAGCAGTGAGATCCAGGTGATCAGTTTTACGAGGGGTTTTTTGGAAAGAAAAACGAAAAAGAAACATGAAAAAGAAACATTGCCGTTTTTGTAAAAGTAAAAATAATTGAAAGAAAGAGAACACAAAATTGTTTGCAAAAGCTGTCCTTTGTTGATGATGAAAATAATTGCGAAATGTAACTAAATGGATGGCCCTACAGATGAGTCATTACACCTTGGTCAAAGTGTAAGACTTTGTTATGCATGTGATAAAAGGAAAACAATAAAAATTACTCCTTTAGTAGAGTGAACCGGACGACTTTTTCAGACGACCAATTGTCGAGCTTTTCTCTTGGGACACACGGGCGAATCCAACTATCTAAGTCACAGTCACTGTCAGCCTTGTCTTCCTCTGCAGCATTGACGGTGTGGGGAGAAACCAAACCCCCGCTGGAGAAAGTACCGGCTTCATTCTTCTGAGACCCCGGAGTATACCCCAATTCAAACTTGTCTTCTTTTATGATTGGCTCCACAAATTTGCCCCAGCCTTGGGCATTACCAGCCTTAACTACTTCAACAGCTTGCTTGTATGAAGAGATAGAAGTCCCGACCTTCTCAGACTCAGGTGAAAAGACAGTTTCGGGCGCGACCTCACTGATGTTTATGGCTTCGAAGCCCTGACACAGCATCTCATGCATCTCGCCATCCATCTCCACATACTTAAATGTAGACAGGTGGCTAACAAAAATATCCTCTTCACCACAGACGGTGACGATCTGACCTTCTAGTCCATATTTGAGCTTCTGGTGGAGAGTAGAAGTAACAGCACCGGCAACATGAATCCAGGGTCAACCTAGCAGACAGCTATAGGCAGGCTGGATATCCATCACATAAAAGGTACTCTTGATTACCTGCGGTCCAATCTTAATTGGCAACTCAACTTCGCCACAAACAGCTCGCTTAGAGCCATCAAAAGCCCTTACAACTAAATTACTCAGCCTCAGGGTGGCGTCATCGCAATCCAACTTCGTTAAGGTTTTCTTTGGGAAAACATTCAGAGAAGAACCTGTATCAACCAAAACATGGGAAAGCACCGTCCCTTTGCATTCCATTGTGATATGCAAGGCTTTGTTGTGATTCCTGCCCTCAGATGTTAGGTCATAATCGGTGAAACCTAGCGTATGGCTAGTGTGTACATTCGAAACTACCGACTCCAGCTGGTCAACAGTTATCTCTTGGGGAACATAAGCCATATTCAGTACTTCAACAAGGCTGCTCTGTGTGCCTCAGAGCACATCAATAGTGAGAGAATGGAGATCTTTGAGGGTGTCTGATTTAGCTGGCCGACTACCTTGTAGTCACTTTTCTTGATAATCCTCATAAACTCATCCACTTCCTTCTCGAATGCGGTCTTAGGAGGAGCTTCCTCGGTAGTAACCTCTTCGGTGGATACCTGTTTTCCTTTAGCCTTGGCAGCTGCCTCAGCTTCAACATTCGTGCGCAATGTTGATGGTGCAAATAGGCGTCCACTACGAGTGAAGCCACCAATTCCTCCAACATTGTCTACAGCGGAGCTACCAATGTCAATGTCTTCTTCGTTAACTTTCTGCTTCTGGCAATAGATATCAGCCCCATAGTGCCACGGGATAGCACTGTCTTTCTCATATGAAACAGGTCCTGGTACCGTGATGGTGACCAGACCAATCAAAGTCGGTTGAGGGTTGTCAGAGTAAATTGGTGCTGGGCTTTCTGGGAAATATATTATTGTCGGAGCGGGTCTCTCGGGAACATATATTTCTTCAGGAGTGAAATAAAACGTTACTGTCGACACATCATTCTTCACTGGACGAGTCTGATCGAACTGAAGACAACCTTCATCTATCAGTTGCTGAATACCCCTTCTCAAACTATCACATCTGTTCTCGGCGTCTTGACAATTTCTGCACTCTTCCCCACAGCCCGGGAAAATCCGTCCTTTCAAGAGTCGGTCTTTGACCACCGATAGCGAAGTCTTCACTTTAGTCACATCAGAAACCAAATTCAAAGTTTCCCCACTATCAACAGCATTAATCCTCTGCCCGCCGTGAGCTGGCATCGAGTTTTGGATAATATTAGGCACCAGATAAAAATTGATGGCCTGGGCATCTCTCAAATCTTGTACCTTTAGCTGGAGAGCCTTGCAATTATCTGTAGTATGGCTAGGTGCGTTGGAGTGAAAAGCACATTTGGCGTTGACATCATAACCTCTAGGCAGATTGTTAGGATCGACCGGTGGGGCCAGAGTTCTCAAAGTAACCAGATTCATGTCAATCAGCTTGGGAAGTAATACAGAATAAGGCATTGGGATTGGCTCAATGACCCGGTCCGCCTGCCTTGGACGTTGTTGATAGGGTCTCTGCTGACCCGGATTACCTCCTTGTTGTTGATTGTTGTACCTAGGTTGCTGTTGCGGATGATACTGCGACTGTTGTTGCTGTTGAGGAGCAGGTGTAGGAATAGTGATTGCAGCCACTTGATCTTGATAATAATTAGGGCGTCCTCTGCCCCTGCCTCTGCCGGCATACTCAACGCTTGTCTCGCCTTCTCTTCTTCGTTGACCGTTACCAGCAAACAGTTTCTTGGAAGCACTATTGTCTTGAATTCGACCTATCTTCAACAGAATCTCGATTCTTTCTCCAGTAATTACTATCTCTACAAAGCTGATTGACGGGCAAGCAGCCAACCTCTCAATATAATTGCCTTGAAGAGTGTTCATGAACATGTCCGCCATCTCCCTTTCAGACATAGGGGGTTGGACGGATGCAGCAATCTGTCTCCAACGCTGAGCATATTCTCTAAAGGTTTCCTTGGCAGTCTGAGACATTCCTTGCAACAAGGTCCGATTTGGAGCCATGTCCAAGTTGTATTGACATTGCTTGACAAAAGCCTCTGCCAAGTCTTTCCAGCTCTTGATGGTAGTACGAGACAAATGAGAATACCATTCACGAGAAGCTCCAGTTAAACTGTCTTCAAAATAGTACATCCACATCTTTTCATCTTCAGTGTGAGCTCCCAACCTTCCTAGATAAGATTGGAGATGAGTGTGTGGGCAAGAAGCCCCGTTGTATTTCTCAAAAGTAAGGGGTTTGAACTTGTGAGGGATCCTTACTCCCTGAACCAGACCAAGATTGGTGACATCAAAACCTAAGGAATTTTGAGACTCTAAAGATTT
This sequence comes from Lathyrus oleraceus, assembly GCF_024323335.1. Lineage (NCBI taxonomy): Eukaryota > Viridiplantae > Streptophyta > Magnoliopsida > Fabales > Fabaceae > Lathyrus > Lathyrus oleraceus. Next base: position 142,849,142 of record NC_066579.1, on the reverse strand, counting down.
GAGCTTCTCAGCAAGCTCATCCATACGGCGAGTGGTCTCATGGGCTTCGTCGTGCAAAGAGAATTGATCATACTAACAATCTTCAGTAACGGGGCGCCCGTTAATCCGAATCCCTTGATTCACATTGTACCTTCCGCCAATACCATTCCCAACATTTCCCGTGTTGCCAACATTACCCGGGTTTCCATCAACATTTGCGTTACCCGCGTTTCTAGTGTTCACAGGGTTATCAGAGTTCCCAGGGTTACCAGGGTTACCAGGGTTCCCAGGGTTACCAGGGTTCCCCTCAGCACTTAGTATTTCCACCTCTGGATCGGGCCTCGGTTGCTCAACCAATTCCTTCAGCTTCGCTTGGCCTTCTGCCATACCAGTCATCAATGTCATGAACTGATCCATCCTTTCACGCATATCATCCAGTTCTTTCTGTATCTGGTCCATTGCTAGTCGTGGACGGTTTTCCTTTGTCGGGTACCTGTGAACTCGCTTAGGACCAATAACTGCCTGCAACAGGGAACAAACATTAGACACTGCGGTGACACCTGCAAAACAAACAAGGGTTAGTATGTATGGCATGCGATGCACTGCTTATTCGATTTTAAGGCCCCCCCTTAAAAAGGGAATACCCTGCAAATGAATAAGCATGAGATGTTGGATGCAAATATGCAGATGATGTTATGCAATGCAATGGCATGTCAATCAGAATTGTTGGATCCGCTTGAACATCTGTCAGGTTGCACTGCCTGGAGAGAAATTAAGAGGATCAAGCAAAGCACACCAAACAAAGGTCATGGGATGGATCATGTTATCCTTAATATCAACCATTCATTTTTGGTGGATTATGGTTTACACCTTATCAACACCCAAGTTTCATTGATATTAAGGATACCTGAATGGATCAACCATGAATCAAGGGTTTGTTGCAAGTCACGAGCATTGAGTTTAGGTTAAGAACCACCCAAACAGAGTGTACTAAGGTTTAAACCTGCCAAACATGTTCTACAAATGGTTCCCATAGTCATAATCCCATCTTTCGGATATTATCGGAGGAACGACTACTCGTATTCCAAAAATATTCTCAAGAGAGACTCTTATGAGTGTAGTATCGCGTAACAATCATATCAAATCTTACACTTGAACGACTTTCGCACTACGTCCTACGAATAGGCCAAGATGGGTTTGGTAAACTAAGGTCCTTGGCTTCTAAGGTCTATATTGGAAAAAGTAATGTCTAACCACAACTTACTTGTGTGACATTATTGATCCCAACATGACCTCCACCAAGTGAATGGGCTTGCAAGTCAACTTGCTAAGGAATAACTCCACACAAGTCAACAAGACTATGCCATTCTTCTATCCTAAGTGCACTCGAGTTCGGGTATAGAACTCATCTCACAAATAGAACCAGCAGATACGGCAGTCATATGTACACAATGCAATAAAGCAGGTAAATGCTGAAAGATAAATAATTGTACAAAAGAATAAACACCCAATAAACAAACAACCTACAAAAGCTAAGAGGGACTCGCTTAGGGAAACCGGGTCCCCAGCAGAGTCGCCAGCTGTCGCAACCTGAAAAATGGAATGCGAAAAAAAACAACCGGCGAAGAAAGACAAGAGAGTCGCCACCGTGCGTTATTTATCCCAAATGAGGGAAAGGAAACGCTCGAAGTAAACCTGGAAAAAGGAAAGGACAAGACAGGGTCTCGCAACCAAATCTTGGGTTCGGGAGTCGATTATGCGAAGGGAAGATATTAGCACCCCTACGCATCCGTAGTACTCTACGGGATCCATTTTTGTAGTTCTTGTCTAAAGGGTGTGGGTTTATCTAATGTGTTATTTACTAAAAAAAAAGGGTCAAAAGAAAATGATTCGCACGAATATCGCATCCACTGCATACGTATCTCATCTGAATATGAGAATCAGAGTCTTCGTAGCTCGGCTAACTACGGGTTTGTTTTGGGTGAACGACGTTACCACACAATCTACCGGATGCTCGACCTTTGGAGACTTACTCACCTGTAGTAGAAGGAGTAAACGTGTTCTTAGGAGAAGAAAAATCAATGAGTTGCTGGTGTTTTAAGGATGCTCATGCAAAAAGGAAGTCCTAGACGAAGGAACAGTGCTACCTTAATTGTCATACAAACGAGAGACTATACAAAGTCTAGCAAACCTATGGGGGAGACGACCACACCACACAAAACATGTATCATAAAGTAAAATGCCACCAAGGGGCTCAAACATTGCCTCCTATCGAGGTCTTCCAGCTAAGAAAACGGTAAAATACGGGAAAGAGGTAAAAGTACCACACGGATAAAGATCCGAAGTAACAGCAGCTAAGGGAGCGAGAAACCCAGAGATCCCTCCAGCTAGACCATCAAAGAAAGCGAGTCAGTGCAGGTAATCAGAATAAACCTCCAGGGGGTATCCCATAAATAAAGTGGAATACCACGCAAGCCATCTCTTTTAAGGTCATGTGAGCCCTCACAAAAAACTCAACAAACAGGTTAGGAAGTAGGAGAAAGCAATGCCATGGCAAACACGAAACAGGTTAGAACAAAAAAAAACAGATGCTGTCGCGATCGCTACTGCGTCGCTTAGCGAAGCCTTGCTACCTGCTCGCCTGGCGATGGTGCTAGCGAACGCCTGCGGGTTTTGGGTTCTTCATAGATAACAGTGCAATCTCGGAAACCCCAAATCCTATGGTATCCATCAGAAACAAAACGATTAAAACATTCAAGGCATTGAATTATAGATTCATACACATCTAACCCGTGGGAAAAACCTCATGATAATATTTCACACATTTAGAGTATTCAAATTAGCAGGGTAAAGTAATAAGGCAAACCTGATTGGAGAGATTGAATGCAATTGGATTGCACCGGGGTTTGCAGAACAACCTCGGGATTTGTATGAGGTAGAGTTGGTTCTTTTGCCGACGAGTTTTCTTCAGGGTTCGGAGGTTGCTCTGAACTCTGTTAGCTTCCTCTCTGGCTTTGTTAGGTTAGGTTTCAGATCAGGTTAACTCAGGTCTTCTCAGGTCAGGTTTCCCTCTTTTATAACCTGATTTTCATGGCTTTGTGGGCTCAAATGAGAGAGGTCCAAGTCCAAGATTTTTCTATTATATTTTATTTATCTATTTATTTATTTCGTTTTTTTTTCGTAACACGTGGGCTTCGCCTAGCGAGCATGACAGTTCATGAACAAACTTTTGCTCCTTCAAGATTAACGTTTTGACTGACGAATAGACCCCTGTTGGAAGTAACTCAAGTCTTTCCCTTGTGTTGACTGATCATCTAAATAGAATCCACAAAGTGTCCTGGATGATGTTCAAGCTTCTTGGAGCTAATCCCGATTGACATGATGAAATGCAATGTATCTAATGTTAAATGACCTAAAAATGAATGCGTGAATAAGGAGGGCAAATTTTGGGGTGTTACAGCAGCGAACATCATCAAGGCGGCCGGATCCTAAACCAGTAATCTTAAAAAGGGATGTACATGTTATTTTCTCGCCTGTCAAACCCCCAATGGAGATGAAATTTTGGAACATTTGTTCGTTGGACCAACTAAAAAGGTCCTTGATGTCTTGGTTAGAGGGAGATTACCAACCTGGTGAAGTCATCAGAAGGATTCGGAGGCTTAGAACAAGGTTCTCATTTGAAACTGGAGAAACGGTATGTTGGCGGGTTGAAGTTAAAAGCGACATTGATTGCATCCAAATGATGCATTGATCAGATGACATAGTGTTAACTGTTGTAATTTCCTAGATTTTAATGGTTGTTTGTGTTGTTGTTCTTGTATTTGTTATTGTTCTAGTACTTGTTCTTGTTTTAGTACTTGTTCTTGTTCCAGTATTTGTTTTTGTTTTAGTATTTGTTGTTCTAATGTTAGATGTTTGTGTTTGTTGTTCCAATGTCATCTTCTATTTGGAATAAAAAGTAAACTTTATTGATAAATAACATTGGTACACAGAGTTATGAATATGAAAACTATGTTGTGGAACTAGATCCACGATATGGACATTTGTTCTTATTATGCCCCAGTTGTCGACATATGCTATATTTCCTCTGCATTTTCTCTGCGACGTCCATTTCAGTTCTAATGCGTCTGCTGTTTGGGCGACCACTTTTATTCCGCCGCATGGAATCGTTGTGCCAAACAATTTCCCCGTCATACTCTGGCCAATATGCCTCCAATGCTACCACCGGAAAGGGATTGTCGTATACATTTAGCAATGTTGCAACTTTGTAGATGGGAGACACTAGCGACAATGCATCGAAGTGGGTGTGTGAACACGCTGCAATGACATGGGAACAAGGCATACGATAGGCCTGAAATTGACCACAGTCGCACCAACAGTCTGGTATTAGGACCCTATACTCTTGTCTGGGCAGCCCCTGGTTGTGGTCAATTGTTTCCTTGACACTAAAAGTGTGGCCATGGCGGTCGAATTCCGTAACCCGATGGTTGCTGGTTTTGGAAGATTCCTGCCTCATAAACTTCATGCAGGCATCACTATACACTTGACTCATCTGTAACACTGCATGCCAGCGCTTGCCTCTTGTTACGAACAACGTTGCCATCCGAAAATAGGTCGCACTCACCAAAGCGGTTATCGGGAGGTTACGTATGCCCTTAAATACGTCGTTCATTGATTCCACAAGATTTGTTGTCATGTGGCCCCACCTCACCCCATCGTCGTATGACCTAGTCCACTTTGCTCTGTCAATATTATCGATCCACCTCTCTGCATCAGAATCTGCCAACACTATCTCCCGGCAGTAGTATTGGAATCCAGGTTGGTTTAATGCATACCCCACGTTTATCAAATTTTGCTTCAAGAATTTATTTTTGAACTCCCGCACAAAATTTTGAGCAATATGCCTGATGCAGTAGACATGCGTAGACGGGGGGTCATGCCAACCATTTGCTGGATTATTGTATGCACTGTCTATAGAAGCGTGCCTGTCAGAAATCACACAGATGTCAGCTTGTGGAGTCACGTGCGTTCGGAGATTCTTAAGAAAGAAACTCCAAGCAGCAGCCGTTTCTCCTTCTACCAATGCAAAGGCTATTGGGAAAATATTAGAATTTTCATCTTGTGCGACCGCCATCAGTAACGATCTTTTGTATTTCCCATACAGCCAAGTTCCATCGACTTGAATAAGCGGTTTGCAGAATGTGAAACCGATGATGCAGGGACGGAATGCCCAGAAAAGTCTATGGAATATTCCATTACCTTCTAGACGAGTTCCGTCAGGGGATTGTGCCGGCAAGGTCTCCATTATAGAAACCGTCCCAGGTGAATACAAATGTAGTGCAACCAGGTAGCGCGGAAGTTGTTTGTATGATTCCTCCCAATTATCATATACCAGTTCAATTGCCTTGGTTTTCGCTAACCAATCCTTTCTGTACGACGGTGTATATTTGAAAACAGCAACACAATGGGAGATAATAGTTTTGACCTTGAGTGATGGGTCAGCTTCAACAAGAGGTATTATGGAATGGCAGATCATATCATGGCTAAGTTTGCAATGATCTTGTGCCATGTTTGTGTTGACGCAAGTGTGAGCTTGAGAAATGGACCCTATCACCCACGCATTATGTTTCTTCTTGTATGATGCCATCAACCTATACCCACACTCCGGGTTTTTGCATAAAATAACGTATCTTTCCGGGTTTGATTTGTTAACATCATAGTCAACACAATTTTTCAAGTGCAAGTTTTTTATTGCTAACATACACTCTTCCTTGGTCTGAAATTGGTCACCCTTCTTTAACTCCTCAACAGACCTCATATATGGGTTGTAGAACATATCTGACGAGGGCTCATCCTCGCCCAAGTTAAGGGTTGTGAAGTGCGCAGGCGGTGAGTAGCGTTGCGCTATAGGTATTTGTACTTGGTCTTCGTCTTCGGAATCACGGTTCACCAAGTCATCAACCACGTCTTCTGCATCATCAACCACATCGTCTTCAACGGGGTGTTCAACATCTTGTTCGTCATCAACCACAGGATCAATAACCTGTGACTGAATATTCTGAGTTGGTTGAAATTGTTCCAAGACAATGTACAACACTATATAATCGTAACCAGAATACTCATGGTTACGAAACATGTACTGTGCCTCCATGTCATTTTGAATCAATGACTTATAAAACCCGACTGAGTTATTTTCAGAAAAAAAAGGTTGTTGATAAAAATTTTGGGACACAGGTTATCTAAGTTTGGACTCAATCTTTTTTTTCAGATAAGAGAAGTCAGCTCCTCTATTTAGACAAAAACGAGTGCAATCGGTGTTTCTAAATAGGAAGCCAGACATATCACATTCATAAGTCTCACCATTCACGTGAGCTTTGATTTTGTATTGTGATGAAGATGCCTTGATATGTGAAGATATGTGTGAAATATGTGAAGATATTGTGAAGATTTTGTGAATACCTATGTGAAAATTTGTGTGAATACTTATACTCACGGGTTCATGAGATACACGGATTCAATTGTGATGCATGCGTTAGACGTGTCACATTTTTGCATGCAACACATCCACCAAGCCTTCCCCTAGACAAGACAAGTGCAACCTAACCTGTACCAATGCATGTTAACCTATCCACCTAGCCTGCAAGGTTCTCACGCATGCCTATCCATCAAAGTCATATCCACCTAGTATGCAAGATTCTCACGCATGCCTAGATACACGAATTCAATTGTGATGCATGCGTTAGATGTGTCACATTTTTGCATGCAACACATCCACAAAGCCTTCCCCTAAACAAGACAAGTGCAACCTAACTTGTACCAATGCATGTTAACCTATCCACCCAGCCTGCAAGGTTCTCACGCATGCCTATCCATCAAAGTCATATCCACCTAGCCTGCAAGATTCTCACGCATGCCTATCCAGCTCCACCTAGCCTGCAAGATTCTCAGACAAGACAATACTTTAATGTATTCGCCACCTAGAGTGGCGAGTTCATGTCTTATCCTGACCTACTGATGCATGCAGTAGACGTGTCAAAATTATTACATGCATGCAACTCCACCTAGCCTGCAAGATTCTCAGACAAGACAAGACTTCAATGTATTCGCCACCTAGAGTGGCGAGTTCATGTCTTATCCTGACCTACTGATGCATGCAGTAGACGTGTCAAAATTATTACATGCATGCAGCTCCACCTAGCCTGCAAGATTCTCAGACAAGACAAGACTTCAATGTATTCGCCACCTAGAGTGACGAGTTCATGTCTTATCCTGACCTACTGATGCATGCAGTAGACGTGTCTTATGTGAAGACATGCATGCAGCTCCACCTAGCCTGCAAGATTCTCAGCCAACTTTGCATGCGTTACACGTGTCAAATTTTTGCATGCGTTACATGTGTCCAATTTTTTTACATATTCATACTATTTGAATACGGTTATAAATAGAAGGTCATTCTTGAAAATTTTCATCATCCACTAACACTTTTTTTCAGAGAACACCAACGAACTTTTCATCAACAAACCTACGTTCTACATTGCAATCATGTCTCTTCTTACCATGGGCCAAGAACACAGAGGCACTAGGGCGAACATTGCCTCATTCGTAAGTTTTTCTTGAACATTGCCTCTTTCGTATGTTTATAATTTATTTTTTAAAACTCCAATCTAATGATTGTTTATATTGTTTGTTTTTAAAGGATCCCAAGAAATTTCGTCAACGTTCACACCCTATGGCTTATCCAGACCCATGGTGCGTACCTTACATAGAGCGTGCGGGGTTCGGTCATGTTATGCATGTGGTAAATGCCATAATTGATGTGAAATTTATTCTTGCTTTGTGTGAACGTTGGAGACCAGAGACACACATTTTTCACCTACCAACTGGTGAATGTACCGTCACACTAGAGGACGTGTACATGCTTTTGGGTCTTCGAATAGATGGTAAGCCTGTGACTGGAAATGTTCAACAGCCCAACGAACTATGTGTTCAAATGTTGGGCGTAGATCTAGTCGAGGGTTAGGGATCTGCGAAAGCAAGGGGCCAGGGTATTAAACTATCGAGCCTCCAATTCTACCACGACGCTATAATTTTGACTGAGGATTCGTCCGAACAAGAAAAAATAATAAAAACAAGGTTTTACATTATGTTATTATTTGGGAACTTGCTATTTCCTGAAGGCACGGGAAATAGCATAAACTTTATGTACTTGAGTTTGCTCGAGGACATAGATAGAATAAGCACGTATAGTTGAGGTTCTGCTGTATTGGCTTTCCTATATAGCTCTTTGTGTAAAAATGCACAAAATGACCACTGTACATTTTCTGGATGTGCTTTTTTGCTCCAAACATGGGGGTGGTGGAGAGTGCCGAGGCTAGCCCTCGAAAATCCTAACGTCTACTCCTTCCCCTACGCAACTAGGTAAATTTATGATGTTATTTCATTTTGTATATTTATTCTATAAATATTTGTAAATAATATTATTTATCTTTTTTTTGTTTAGGTTCATTGCAACTGGACTAGATTACAGTCTTACCCCGAAAAATAAAATAATATTTTATCGTCAACTCTTGGATCGTCTCCGAGCACAAGATGTATTACCACTAAATCATTCATCTTCTAACTAATTTATTAATATCAAGCATTCTCAATAAATAACATATTTATTTTTTTCTTTGCAGTTTATTTGGAGACCATATTTGGGATTGGAACATCAACCCAACCCCGAAGATGCAGCAGTTTGGACAGCAAAAACGGCTATCATGCGGTTCACCACTGTGGAGATGCACCAAAGTGACAGTGTCAAACTGCAATTCGGAATGCATCAAGAAATCCCAGGCCCCCCAATGTCTTTGGAACCTTGGCATCTTAAAAAAGTCAGCCACCAGTGGTATGCCCAAAATTGAAAGGCATTTGCAAAGGAGTTCCGTAAAATGTGGAAAGAGCGTGCCCACTATGTTCTACAATTTCCGGTGGCGCCCAACGAAATGGAGCCGATAAGGGAATATGTGAATTGGTATAAAGCAAATACAAATCCAGAAATGATTGTGTCTGACCCGTTCTATTTGGACGATCCCCGAATGCAACAACCATATTTCCAACAACAACAACCACCATAATATTACCAACAACAACAACCACCACCATATTACCAACAACAACCACCACCACCGTATTACCAACAACAACAACCACCACCGTATTACCAACAACAACCACCACAACACATGTCCACCCCCCAACCAAATCAACACTACATACCACAAACTCAACCCCAATATCATGAAGATTACCAACACCAACCTCAACATTCCCACCACCATCAACAGTCCCAACACCTACCACAAACTCAATCCCCCCACCAACACCAATCCCAACACTTCCATCACGACGATGTCCCGGGCTCTTCCAGTCCTCCACTTAGCCCCGACATAGGTATACAAGAGGATTACCAACAAGACTACTACACACCACAACAGACATTGTTCTTTAGCCAACCCGATTCAACCCTCAACTACCAAAGGCCACATTTCGAGGGCGCACCCAACAGGAGTCAGTTTGTCCCATCGAGACAAAGCTTTGAGGGCGTATAGGGCACCCGCCTTTCCTACAGCATTGAAGGGACTTTGACCCAACCACAACGGCAAAGGGCAAGGGAACACGTAACGACTAGGGGTGGGAATAGGGAAGCATCACCACCACGTGAGCCGTCTAGACGAGTAGTTAGACCTCCCCTGTGCGGATCGTACCAGGGACCGCATAATATGTAAAAAATCCCAAATTAATAATGCATTTTAATTAAACTTTATAATATTTGTCCTGTGTATTATTTTAATATAAATATATTGTGTATATTAATATAAATTAATATATATTTATATATATATATATCTTGTGTATTTTACAAATATATACATAATATTATTTATTTACATGTATATAAAATAATATATTTTAATAATTTATAAATAATATTATTTAGTTATAAATTAAATTAATATATATAAATTAATATATATATATATATATATATATATATATATATATATATATATATATATATATATATATATATATATATATATATATATATATATCTTGTAAATAATTTTATTTATACATATGTATTAATATAAATTTATATAATTTATAATAAATAAAAATTAATAAATTTAAAATAAGTTAAAAAAGATTTAAAAAAATTAAAAAAATAATTAAAAACATATTAAAAAAAAAGAAAAAAAAATTAAAAAAATAAGAAATTAGGAGTAGGCGCCACTCCTAGTGGCGATTTGCCCTCCAACTTAAGGGTATGCGCCATCTAGGGTGGCGCCAATGTGTAAATTAGGGCAAAAACTGCCCATTTTTGTAATTTTTTTTAAATTATGGTTATTTTTGATTTTTCTTTTAAAAACATGATTATTTATAAAAAATCTTCCTATTTTGTGCCATTTTTAGTTTATCTTCATTGTAAATAATCCATACATGGTTGCCACTACTTTATAATTAGATTACATTAATTTGATGCAGACACTATATTTGGTAGTTTTCCGGCTATAATTTTGATTTTGGTGGCAGGGAATTCACATGCAGTAAACTTTATGGTTTTAGTTTATTCTGTTTCAATTCCATATGTATTAGTTTTTTTATTCCAAGTATATTATCATGCTTATTGTGTGGATTAGTTGGGGATTTAGCAATTGTTTGATGTTGATTGTGTATGGGTTGTTTGTGGCAAATTTATTGTTCATTGAGAATTTTAGATCAATTTCTATAATATGGTTGTAAATAAAAATTATGATTATGCTATCTTGTTATATTCCATTGCGTTAAATCGGATTCAAAAATTTTATGCTGATATTACGCTAAAATATCAATATATTAACGGAATATTTTCATCGCGTTTCGATCCTTACATACGACACTCCAACTCCGTTGTCGCTATGTACAAACCGGTTTTGAGCACACCAAATTAATTTAATCCGTTAAATCAAGGTTGGTATTTATTTCTACAACTTTTAATTAAATTGGTTAATTAATTAAACCTTGAGTAACTCAGCCATCTTAATTAATTAATTAAACCAAATTTTAATAAATTAACTTTGGTAATTACAAATAGATTGATTTCTTTCACTATCACCATTCCGTACCAAATCATAAACCAAAACCCATTCAATCTCACTCATAAGTGAAAACCTTGGTCCAACGCCGAGTAAAACTTGCAAATTCAAATCACTTAACCAAATCAAAATGTAGTTTTTAAAATACTTTATTTTTAATAATTTAAACTTTGGGATGAAAAAGAGTATATGAGGTGTTCACTTCACTATCTCTCAAGTGTTCGAATGATTGGCGTCCGCCACATTACTCGAATTCTTGTCACCCGATTAAAACCTTAATCGTATAAATTCAAATTATTTTTCAAAAATCAATATAGATATTTTTACAATTTAAACTTCGGATGAAAAGAATGGGAGGCGTTCGCCTCATCATTTCTCGAATAATTGAACGATTGCCGCTCGCCATATTGCTCAAATTGTCGACTTCCGATTAAAACCTTAATCCTACAAATTCAAAATTAGTTTTCCAAATCAAATATAATTTCTAAAAGACTTTATTTTAATAATTTAAACTTTGGATGAAAAAGAATGGGAGGCGTTCGCCTCACCATCCCTTGAATAATTAAAAGATTGACGTTCACCATATTGCTCAAATTATCGACTTCCGATTAAAATACTTTAAATAAACTTGGATAAAGGAATGAGTGACACTCGCCTCATTATTCCTTGAATAAGCAAGTGAGAGGCGCACGCCTCATTACCACACATATTCAATTTCCGCAAACAGCTTTCAATAATAACTTAAACAAAAAGGGAGTAGAAGGTGTTCGCCTTGCTATCCCTCGAAAGAATTGAACGATTGATGTGCACCACATTGCTCAATCTTGTGTCGTTCTTCAAAAATATCTTAACACATCAAATCTATCTGTCCTCGCCCCTGTGTGATCAAAACCAATCAAACAAAACATCCAACATATTAATTCAACTTGTCACCTCCGTGTGACCAAAACTCTTTTAAAAAAGAACAGTGTTTAATCATTTCTAATATTCACAACAAACTAATGCTTAAGCCTCCGCCGAGAGTAGACAAGTCAACGTTTAGCCTTTAGAACGCGATCTAAACAGTTGTTCGGTAAAAGACACCAACCAGTCGTAGTCCCCAAACTATGAATGCTCTGATTTCCTTATTGCACCATAAGGATACGTATGCACGAGATTGCGAGATCTTGGCGAGCACACTAATAAGAAACCTCCCTTTTCCCCCTTCTGAGGTTTCCATCCATATTTTTTCAATATTATTATCACTCGAAGAAAACAAACAACATTCAATTAACATTCAAATCGCAAATTAAACTAAAAGGTTCCCGTTGAGTACAACGGACGTGAGGGGTGCTAATACCTTCCCCTTGCGTAATCGACTCCCGAACCCGAATATGGTTGCGATGACCATTATTCTATTTTTCAAAGGTTTTATCGATATTTTCCTATTCCTTTATTGGGATAAATAAAGTTCGGTGGCGACTCTGTTCGAATTAAATTTTTTTCCGCAACCATTCTGAGGGATCATATTTTTCGAGATGCGACCGGAACCAAGTACCGTTTCACCCACCGTGAGATGGTTGAGTTACTAGGATTTCCTAATGGCCCTGATGCACACACCATTTCCCCTGATGATGCCTTTACAGACCTTAACCTTAACTTTATCAGGGGAACCATAACCGGAAATTATCATCCTGAACCTCACACCATGTTTTCTGCAAACATACACAACCCTGCCATCTGCTACTTTCATAAAATCCTGGCCCATACCCTATTCGGTAAGGAAGAGAACATCACCTATGTTTATATGGACGGATTTTTTATCTTGTACTGTGCTTACCAAGGCATACTAGTGAATGTTGCTATCTTTATGTTAGAAAACCTATACAAGATTGCCCGAGAACCCACGATACTATTATAATTTGTGGGTTAGTAACCATGATTGCTGATGCTTTAGGCCTGAGATACATGTTTAACCACTTACATGCTTTTGGAGGTATCCATCCCATGCACCTAAACTTCGGTTTCAACCGAGGCATCATTGCCAATTTAGGACCGACGGAGTTTGGGTTGTTGATTGATAACGAGGTAGTCCGGAATTTTACACTTTCAAACCATGAGAAAACTAATATTCACAACCGTGATAACTGGTTTTACAACTTAGAGAGCCAAGATGAGTCTCCTACACCTCCTGAAAGGCCTCAACCTTATGAGAACCAAGAAGCCATTTTCCCTGATGCTAATTTGCACGCCTCTGATCGTTCATCCTATTGATTTTATCACTGCTATACATGTTATGCAATCTGAAGTTGATTTCATTAGAGGAGAAGTCAATTCTCTTTGAGAAGTCATTGAATGCTAATAGACTTTTGCCTTTCACATGACTTAAAATCTCGCATATGTAAGAGCTTTTGTCGTCAATGAGTATCACTACCATAAAATGATTGACTATGGTGGCAGTTACAACCAATGTAAGTTTTACGTTATGAGTTCCGTCCATCTTCTTTTGATATCGAAACTCTAACATTGACTCATGCAAATTATATCCATACAATTGAAGTCAAAATTGTTGTAACGATCACACTAAGCTGAAGAAAACATTCCTTGATTCTGCTTCCTAGATAACTTTTGGTCATTCCAACGTCAAATCATCTCCGATCCTCATCATCGATTCGGTCATCCAGAGGCAAATTGGTGATAAAAAGTCTCAGTTATAGATCACTAGTGTTACGTTGTGGAAGCATAATTGTTGGTATACAATAAAATGAAACCTTGACATAATGGAGTATGCTTTTAATACAATGGAGAAGGGGGTAACCTGCAAGATTAACATTCCAACACTTAAATGAATGAGAAAATAACAAGTGATAAATTAACATTCCAACATTTAAATCAATGAAACAATAACAAGTGATGTGAGTGAGAATGAATTTAAGTCATACCTTTTTTTCAAGGATGATTCCTTATTAATGAGAGTTAGTTGGAGCCTTCAAAATATGGATTAGACGTGACTATTTTCTTATTGGCCGACGAGAAAATAAGGTATGATTGGAAAAAGTTTAGATGGTAGTATAAGAAAGAGGGTGTAGTGAATGTGATATTAGGGAGATTAGCAGATGGAGGTGTTAATAGGAATTTAAAAAATGTATAACTAACTTTATAAACTGTATCAGTAGAAGGAGGTTCTAATAGCAATTACCCACGAGGTATGAAAGATTAAAAGGCCCAATTTATCATAACCCGGGTCATCAGCAACCTTTCTCTCGAATTAGGGTTTCCGTTTTCTAGAAACCACCAACCATGATTATAAATTGACACAACAAACAGGTCCTTTGCAGCATCGAACAACTGCTAAGTATTCAATTTTCCTCAATCATTTTTTTCCGTAGGTTTTAGGTTGTTTCATATGTTAGAATTTTCATTTTCGTTTAGGGGGTTTTGTTCTTTGATTTGTTGAATCAATCACGTGATGAGAAAATAACTGCAACAATATGATGGATTCGTTCCATGATTCCTAGTATTTAAGTCTCTGATGATTCCGTCTTATCTTTTGTGTTTCGAAATTGTGTTTTTCTAGATTTGCTTCTAACGATTTATGATTGAATTGAAATCTCAGAGACATGATGATGTTTACATTGGTCCGTGTTTCTGATTCACCGTGACCGACAACCTTTTCCAATTTCTGATCTCTGTTTCAAACAATTATCTCTAAATGTTTTTGATTTTATAATTCATGTTTTAGTGGCTCTGTGATATTCTGCTTTATTGCAGTATACGCTATTCTGATTCAAAGTATGAGCAGAAATTTCATTTTGTTGAGAGCTATATCTGTAATTTAAATAGTTTAATATTTTTTTTGCTATGATGATTTAAGAAGAAATTCACATGTCAGACTTCAGAGATTTTCATAATCAATGAGAATGACAATTCGATTCACTGAGCAGAAAATTGTTATTTTTGTCTTAGGGGTTTTTTTCAATTGTGTTAAATGTTTAATTGACGGGAGATTTCCGATGAATCTCAGTACTATTTGAGAGCAAATTGAAAAGTGTTTGCATAATTTCAAGTAACCGTCATAAATCAATGATTCCGGTGTCGACGGCGCCACCTTTATTGGTGGTATCTCCGCCGGTGGTGTCTCATATTCCATTGCCTTGTGGAGCGGCGTCGCTGCCTTTACCATTTGGGACTGGCCATGAGACATACATTTCTATTGGTCTTCGTCTTTTTATAATTTTACTTTTTTTTTTTATATTACAGGTTGATATCGGTATGTTATGCAATTGATATTGATATATTATATAGACAACGTGATGTTGATATCTTGTCTCATTTTACAGCCTTCAATGAGTAGTTATTTTTCATCCTTATCTCATAGACTGGACACTAAACTTCATGAAGGGCACAATTTATTGCTTTAAACTATTAAACATAATTTAGACACAGCATGGTAGAACATGAAATAAGTAAAATTATGTTTATGCAAACATTTAGTTTTGCCAAAACTGTGCTTTCATTCAATTGTATGTGAGGTAGTCAGTCTTGTATCCCTTCCTTTTTGTATAGGAATATGCCTTTTCCTTTTCTCCTCGCTTCTAAAACTTTTAATTACGTTTTGTTGATAGCATTTGATCCACTAACAAAAGTGAATTAAGGAAATTTTCTATCCATTTCCATCAGTATAAAAAAAGGAGAGTTCAAACAAAATTTTAATCACCAACCGTAACATATATTATTGAAGGGAAAACAAAATTGAAATTAAATTTATCCAAAAATATTGATTCCCGTAGTTTAGAACCATATTTGATGAGAGGAGCAACCCTTATAGCCGAAGCCATATTCATTTGCTTAACTAAATACGATTAGTTGAATTATTGAAGGGAAAACAAAATTGAAATTAAATTTATCCAAAAATATTGATTCCCGTAGTTTAGAACCATATTTGATGAGAGGAGCAACCCTTATAGCCGAAGCCATATTCATTTGCTTAACTAAATACGATTAGTTGAATTCATTAATATAACTCAAAGGTTAGAAAATAGAAATTTCTAAGGACCTCCTTACCCATAAATTCATTTTACATAGTGAACATATTGGTTCAGAGTCAGATTTTAGATAGTCATAAATAAAGTTGATATCAAATCAGTTTCTGAGTAGCAGTGGTTGTATGTTAACTACAATAGCTTCTTCTCCATATTTAGAAGCAAACACTAATCCTTAATAAAATGTGTGTTTAGAATCTTTTTGATAAAATCAAATGAAACTTTCTACTGTAAGATGTTTGGTAAGTGTATCAACCCATCGATGATTTGTTTCAATGAAACTTAATATCTATCATACCCTTCTGAATATGGTTTCTTATATTTTATTTGTAATGTTTTTGGTTCTAGAGTGTTGAATATGATTCTTTGTCAATCAAATAGATGTAGTATTATCACAAAAGACACTACTTTCAGTGATCTTATAGTTTTCTAAGTTATGTTTCATCTAGTTGTATGCAACAAGTTGCAGTTGAGATATATTCTGTTCCTGCTGTAGACAAGACATTTGGCTGTGGTAGCATTGATTAAATTCTTGGTGCTCATGATCTTGCAATCATCAATCATAAACTTTTTAAAAGCTCCTTTGTATATTTAGCATGATGAATGATGAACATAGTCTTCCTCTTTGAATTGATTGATTTAAATTTCTAGGAAGAACTTCACCTCTATCATCATATTTCCCTATTAAAAACTGTGTTTAATGACCAAATTAGAGGCCGCAAAAACTTAAAATTACCGATTTTGTGATGGAGTTAGTGACTAAATGTAGTGATGATTTTCATTTAATTAAAGAACTTAAAATAAAAATGAAGATAATTTTTTTTGCCACATTCAAGAACTAATCGATGCCCGACTGCCTTATGTTTCAAAAGTTTGTGTGTGACCATTTTATTTTTGTAGTTTTATGTTTCTTTAAATGTAGATATTATAAACGAAATTAAAAATTTTAAAAATTATTTAAATTATTTATTAAACTTATTATCGTTAAAACTACATTTTTTAATTAATAAATTTGTATAGATGAATTATTTGTGTAAATATATATGTTTTATTTGTTAAAGTAATAAAAATATGAAAAATTTCATTGAAGAAGGAATTAAAATATTTATAAAAAGGGAAAATTTGGGAATGTAACTTAAAAGAAATAATTATTAGTGGGTGAAATTTTGGTCATTAATTTGTTTTTATAATTTTTTTTTTATAGAAATCATTAATTTGAGATCGGAAATTTCTGTCGCAAAATTCAAGTTAGTAATTATTTGGTAAGTTTTTGGTTGGTTAATTTTATTTAATGAACGTAAATTTTTATTAACATGATGTCTATATTCGGTGGCAATAATGACCGCAAATTTTTGGTCAGTAAGTTCAAATTTTTTAGTAGTCTTTCAAATTCAGTATGCATTGTCTTAGAAGATTATTGGCAAAGAAAAATATTAGTTGATCTAAATATGATATCATTAACATACACTTGGACAATTAAGATAACATTCTTAAGAGTCTTTCTATAGAGTGTAATGTCTACTTGCCATTTATGAAATCCATTTTCTAAAAATTATTTAGTCTCTCATACCAAGCTCTGAGAGCTTATTTGAGTCAATATAATGATTTATTAAATTTGAAAACATAATTTGTGTATACTAGTTTGACATAAACTTTAGAAATGACACTATTTAAGAATAAACTCTTAACATCAATTTTGTATACAATGATGTCATGATAAATTGCATGAGAGTGAAGTAATCTGATTGCCTCTAACTTTGCCATTGATGCAAATGTTTCAAATAAATATACACATTCTTGCTGACTATATAGCCTTGAGCTAAAGTCTAGTTTTATTTCTTAACACCTTACCTAGTTCATTGAACTTGTTTTTGAATATTCATTTTGTTCCAATGATGTTAAAGTTTGGATATCAGATTCTAGACATCATTCCTTTGAAATTGATTCAACTCTTCTTTCATAGCCCCAATCCAATCATCATTAGAAACTGCTTCATCAATATAAGTTGGTTCAATCATGGAGAGTGATCCTAGCATTGGATGCTCTTCTATGAAGGCAGACCTTGTCTTTCTAGGGCTATATTTGTTTCTAAGAAGTAACTTTTATGGATTAAAAGACTTGTACTTGAAGGTCTTCTTGGATTGTGATGCATCCGAGGAGCCATCTTGTGCTTTCTCAAATTCTTCATTATCAGGATGAGCTTCTGAGGTAGGCTCAATTTTTGGATAATTAGCTTATGGAGTTCTGATGGCTTATGAGCATCCAACTTCAGATGGATTGATTGCTTTCGAACTTTCATATTGTTGACCTCTGGCTCCTGATGTGTCTTCAAATACACATGTTTATGAACTTTTTTGAATCAACTCTAACATTTTACTGCAAGGCTCATTGTCATCAAATTTAATGTCTATTGACTTTTCAACCATATTAGTTTCAAACTTATACATTATGTATGCTTTAGAGCGTTATGAGTATCCCAAAAAGACACCTTTCTGAGCTTTAACATCAAAATTCTTCATACATGCTTTGTTATCTAGAATGTAACAAGTACATCAAAATCGATGAAAATAAGAAATGATTGTCTTTCTTCCCTTGAACAACTCATGTGATGTCTTATTTAGACTAAGTCTAATATAGATTCTATTCTGAACATAACATGTCGTGTTTACAACTTTTGTCCACAAGTACTTATATAACTTGTTATCATTGATCATAGTTCTAGCCATTTCTTGTAAATATTTGTTCTTTCTCTCTACAATTCCATTTTGTTGTGGAGTTCTAGGAGAAGAGAACTCATGGAGAATTCCATGTTTTTACACAAAAATAGTTCAAATGACTCATTTTCAAAATCACCTTCATGATCACTTCTTACCTTTAAAATTTTAGATTCTTTTTAGTTTATACTAATATGTAGAAGATGCTGAACATATCATATGATTCATCCTTGGTTCTCGGAAAATCTAACGCAAGTCCATCTGCTATAGTCATTAATAATGACTATACCATATTTATTTATATTGATTGATGTAGTACTAACATGACCAAAGAAATCAATGTGAAGTAAGTGTCTAGAGGCAGAGACAATGTTTCTATATTTAAAAGAAGTTTTGCTAATTTTTCCTACTTGGCATGCTCCACAAAGAGCATCTGAGGGATGATTGAGATATGGAAATCCTTTAATAAGTTTCAACTTGTTAATTTTAGAGATTAATCTCTAGTTAGTAATGACCTAACCTTTTGTGCCATATCCACTTCTCATCACTCACAAATAGAAGGAAAAGTCCGTTTTGATCAACCAATTCAGAAAAATTGATTTTATAAACATCGCCCATTCTCTTTCCTTTGAACACTATACACTTGTCAGATTCATTCATGACTATGCAACTGTTATTATTAAAGATGACTTCATAACCACTGTCACAAAATTGACTTATGCCCAGTAGGTTATGTTTAAGTCCATCTACAAGTCAAACATTATTAATTGAAATAGATGATTTACCAATAGTTCTCAAACTAGTGATCTTTCCTTTCTGGTTCCCTCCAAATCCAACAGTTCCTTCCTCTTTTAGAGTTAGGGTTTGGAACATAAGCTTTTCTCCTGTCATATGTTGTGCGCAACCACTGTCTAGGTACTATTAGTGCTATTTTGCTTCTCCCTTGAAACATATATGCAACAAAGACAATTTGAGATTTAGGCACCCATAATCTTATGGGTCCTTTATGGTTAGTTCTGTGAAATTTCCTCTTCTTTTTTATACTTTTGATTTCATATGATAAGGTTTAGGATTATTCAAGACTTTTAATTTAATGTTTGTTGTCTTGAATGAACCTTTGCCTTAGGTTCCACATCTTTCAGAACCTTAGCTCTTAATGTATTAGGCTATGGATTATTCATAACCTTTGACTTTAGAGTCTTAGGTTATGGTTTCTTCAAAACCCTTGACCTAACAACTTTAGGTTCTGACTAATTCAGAAGCTTTGCATTCTTAGCATCAGGAACAAAATAAGAGTCATGTCCTTTATGAGCAGAGCTTGAAGAAGAAGAATCTGATGGTTTACTCAAGGTCTCAAACCTAGGATTAACTGATTTTTGAGAATAATTAAGACGTTATCCTTTGCTTCTACTTACTCCATAAATTATGGAAGTAGGTTTAGTTCTATTGAAGCCATTTATGAGAAATTCTTGAAGAGCCATTTCACGCTCATCAAGAGGTTTGTCAGACATTTCCTTTACTAGAGCAATACGATCTTTCTCTAAAGCTTCATTTTTATTTTGAACAAATTTTAGCTCATATTTCTAAAGACCACATTGCCTTTTCAGCGTTTTCATGTGTCTGGATTTCTCTTGACCTCTTGAACAAAATTAAATAAATTAGAACAATATAGTTTTGAAAATACCTCATCCCCATCTTCAGGCTCTGAGCCAGAATCTGAGTCAAATTCTACTTCTGAAGATGTAAGAGCCATCAATGCAAGGTTGGCTTTCTCTTAATCTTTTTCAGAGTCTTCCTGGTTGTCAAGTTCATACCATGTTGCCATGAGACTTTTCTTGAATCTGTTCCTGAAGCTATCTTTACGAAAGCTCCCATTCTCTGGATTGTCCTTTTGTAGCCCAGGACATTTAACAATGAAGTGATCGGGCTTCTTATAGTTGAAACACCCTTTCTGATCATCCTTCTTTTCTCTAGAGCTAGATCCTATGAAGCCACTGATTCTTCAAGAGAATATCTTGTTCTTCCTAGCCAGATGCTGAAATCTTTTAATGATGCAGGCTATTTCCTCATCATTTGAGTCATCTTCATAATCTTCTGTGAGAGAAGTTTCTTTATACTCCCAGACTTGAGGAGCCTTTAAAATTTCAACAACAAATTTTAAAGCAAGCGACTTTGACTTTTTGACCGGTCCATCTCCATTGAGATCCATCTCATGCCTCTGAAGATTTCTGATGAGATTCTAAAGACTTAATGTGTTGAAGTGTTTAGCCTCATGTGTATCAGTCACTTTAGGCCTGTATCGTACAGGAAGACTCTTAAGAATATTCTTAACATGATCAGATGTAGTATAGCTCTTATTCAGAACTTGAAGTCCAAATACAAGAACTTGAAGCCTAGAAAACATGGTTTCAATGTCTTCATCATCCTTCATTATGAAAAACTCATAATGCTGAACTAGAAGGTTAGCCTTAACTTCCTGAACTTGTTTATTCCCTTCATAAGTAGCACATAGGGAATTGAAAATGGTCTTAGAAGTAGATTTGTCAATGATTTTGATGTACTCTGAATGAGGTAGAGCATCGACCAAGATGCCTCTAACTCTATGATATTTTCTATAGATGGTGTAAGACCCCAATTTTGACCCTAAGATCTCTCATGCTATATTATCATATGCATTAGCTTTGGGATCACACCTTAACATCCCCCTTACCCCTCACTCATTGGGTTTCCATTGGGAGAGATCACCAAGCATATTTAATTGTATCATACTTTGTTTTTCATTATTTTACTAACCAAAATACCAAAAATAAGTCTATGTATAAGCTTTGTTTCTTTTGTAGGTAATGTGTGCATCCACCAATGTCTCATCAAGCTCACAATTAGGGTTTGAGACCTTTAGTGCAAGGAGATCAATCAAGGGATGATTCACATTGGTTCTAGACATCATATATGGATCCCCATGATCTTCATTTATCATTTTAATCAAGAAATCGTCAAGAATTTGAAGCTTGATTGCCTTGGAAGCCCTAATTCATCTAGGTATCTTGTGTGACTTCCTCAGCAAGTTTCTTCATCATTTGATCAAATATTTCAAGGACTACTTCATATTACATCATCTAACACATATATGATCCTCCATGTATCCAAAGAAGCAAGAGAATGTCAAGTTTTCAAGTTGGTTCATGGTGGTTAACAAGAGAAAGTCAACTGGTCAAAACTGGGGTTCCCTTGACCCTATATCCTACAATTTTTGTCATAGTAAAATAATTCCAAGAGTAAAGTTACTCATAATGACATTACAAACAACTTTAATGTTGAAGTCTAGAGCTAGTTTTTCTTGGAAAGTCATTTTTTATGGTGAAAGATTATATGTCATTTTGTTTGAACCCTAGTTAGGAGGTCAACTTTCCAAGACCATAACTTTCTAAATTTTAATAATATGAAAGCCATTCAATTATTTTCTCATCCCCACACTCTATTTTTATCAAACATCATTTTTATACCAAACACACATACACACATAAAAAGGGCTCCTAGGAGTACCTATGATACTTTGGGTGCTAACACCTTCCCTCTGTGTAACCAACCCCCTTACCTGTAATCTCTGGAATTTTATTAGGTTTGATTTTAAAACTTCTTATCTTTGGGTTTTGTTCGTACTTTTCCCTTTTCCTTTGGAAACAATAAAAGACGGTGGCGACTCTGGTTTTGTTGACCTTAAGCTTATCCATAGCTTGATGGTCATGAATTTACCACTACAAATGGTATGAGAGCTTTTCTATCAGACACCATTCCAACTCCATTATTTGGAATATCAATGCAATCTTCTAGAATATCCCACAACTTATCATTAAGTCCTATGATATGAGTATACATCTTGCTCTTCCACCATTCAAACTCAATAGAGTCTCCACTGAAGGTTGGAGGTCTAACTATGTAATTGTTCTTTTCTAGATTGCTATAATCATGATTTATAACAACATGAGGAGTTGGCGTACCACTCCCAAATTCAAATACATTAGACATAGATCAATATGTTTTTCTCAGGATCTTTTCTGTACCACTATTAAGTTTTAAGCACAAACCATGCTCTGATGCCAGTTGAAGGTTAGAAAAACACAAGAAGGGGGAAAGGGTTGAATTGTGTTGGCCTTTTCTTTCTTTTAAGACTCTTAAGTAAGATTATAAATACAAGGTTATAAAATATGAGTTACTTAGAGATAAACAACAAATATAAAGTGCAAGAAAGAAGAATATCACACAAAGTTATCCTGGTCGTCTCACAACTCGAGAGTAATCCAGTCCCCTTGTACTACAAGAGATTTTCACTATAATCAAACAAGATTATAATTTACTCAAGCACACAAGCAAGAAACTTCCTTTGCTCAAACACACAAGTAATATACTTCATTGATCAAACACACAAGTAAGAGACTTCATTGCTCAAACACACAAGATTGAGACTTCCTTGCTCTATAACACAAGATAGAGACTTCCTTACTCATACACACAAGTATGAAACTTCCTTACTCAAGCACAAAAGCTAGAGACTTCCTTGATCACACACACACACAAGTATGAGACTTTCTTGCTAAAGTACACAAGCTAGAGACCTCCTTGCTCACACACACAAGTATAAGACTTCCTTGCTCAAGTATATAATCTAGATAATTTCTTTCTCACACACACAAGTATGAGATTTCCTTGCTCAAGCACACAAGCTAAAGACTTCCTTGCTCTCACACACAAGTATGCGACTTCCTTGCTCAAGCACACAAACTAGAGACTTCCTTTCTCAAACACTTGATAAGAGACTTCTAATAATCTACCTAGCAGATAAATGATTGTTGGGTGAATACACTTGATATACAATCAGAGGTGTATAAACAATACAAGGCAATAAGACTCTTTTAAGACTTAAGGATTTCTAAGATATAAAAGGATAAGAAATCCTAATTTTAGCTTATGCTAAAACTTTGATAGAGTAACTTCTCTTTAGTTGTCAGTCATTGTCAATATGCATGTTCGGCGTGTATGCTTGTGTGTTTGCTTGTATATTTTCTTTAAAAGAGATGTTGGGAGTCGTTGGGATGTTTCACCAAACTGTCAAGTTAGGTGAAACCTAGTTTGAAAAACCTTTGCTACAAAAGGAATTAGCATTTGTATCCCAATAGACTATGAAGAAAATAGAGCTTAGGTTATCACGTGATAAAGTATGCTCAGAGATGAACAATGACCTATCAATGTCACCTTGGTCCTTGTGCTTTGACTAGCTCAAGTTCTGATCACCAGAAGTAGACTTCTCTAAGTCAGGTCTTCAGAGGC
The DNA here is from genome assembly GCF_024323335.1 of Lathyrus oleraceus. NCBI lineage: Eukaryota > Viridiplantae > Streptophyta > Magnoliopsida > Fabales > Fabaceae > Lathyrus > Lathyrus oleraceus. The sequence continues at coordinate 142,824,986 of NC_066579.1, read as the reverse complement.
TGACCCACTCAAACTATGATCTTTGGATGATGACCTATTTGAAAGATTTCTTCTTCATAGTTTGGTTTTCAACTTCTTGATCCATCATAATTTAATCTTCACGTTTCTCTTTGAATGTTCAAAGTCAGAACCAATACTTGGATATTATATGAAATTTTAGTCTATGGTCTTGAATACTTGAACACACATTACTATACCCTAATGTTCTTTAAATACATTGTTATCATCATAGCCTTAGGTTATGGAACAAACCAATTTTGTTCCAATAGAAATAATCCAGATGAGACAGCCTGAAGGGTATGAAGAAAAAGGAAAGGAAGATTATGTGTGCAAGTTGAATATGTCGTTATATGGCCTGAAATAATCTCTTTGACAATGGAATAATAAATTCGACAAGTTCATGACACACATAAATTTCACTAGGATCCAGTTAGACCAATGTGTTTACCTCAAATTTTGACATGGCAGTTCACTTGTTATTTTGTTGCTTTATTTGGATGAAATCCTCATAGCAAGAAATAATATCGAGGATGTTATGAAGGTGAAGGGTGAACCCAATAAGGAGTTCGACATGAAGGATCTGGGAGATGCCTCCAGAATTCTTGGGATTGACATCAAGAGAGATAGAAAGCAGTTGAGATTATGCTTATCTCAAGAGACACACCTGAAGATGATTCTCGACAAATTCGGTATGTCAAATTTAAAGCCTGTTGTGACACCAACTAATCCCCAGTTCAAGTTGAGTATGACTTAAAGTCCTAGTACTGAAGACAAAATGACCTATATGAATAATATTCCATATGCTAGTATAATGGGTTCTTTGATGTATGCTATGGTCTATACTAGGCCAGGCATAACGTATATATTGAGCCTTGTAAGTAGGTATATGGCCAATCTTGGGAAGGTGCACTAACAAGCATTTAAGTGGATTGTAAGGTACATAGATGGGTCTTTGGCCAGAGTCCTAATTTATGGTGGAACATGTGGTAATGGTAGTAAAGTAGAAACCAAAGAATATTTTGACTCTGATTATGCAGGTTGTGTGGATTCTAAAAAATCTATTTCTGGATATGCATTCACTATGTTTGGCACAACAATTAGTTGGAAAGCAACACTTCATAAGGTTGTTGCCTTATCAACCACTGAAGCCGAGTATATTTCCTAAAGTTGTGAAATAAGCATTGTGGCTTGAAGGTTTTGCTAAGGAGCTAAAACTTCAAGGTCAAGCAATCACTGTTAAATATGATAGTTAAAGTGAACTACACTAGTCAAAGAATTCATCCTATCATGAGCAAACCAAGCACATTGATATGAGGCTGCATTTCATTAGAGAGATAATCGAGCGTGGAAGTCTAAGTGCTGAAGGTTTCAACTGATGATAGTGCTACTGATATGATCACCAAGATATTACCAAGTAACAAGTTCTTCCATTATATGCAGTTGATAAAACTGCATGATGAAGGCTAGTGTGTTCTCTTGTTGGTGTAAAGTTTGTTCCAAGGTGGAAACATATGATATTTGGGTCTAATTCTAGCCTCGACAGGGATAACCTCATGGTTCGACAATAGTTGAAAGTGTGCATGCCGTAGTCGAAGTATGTTCTAGCATGCAAATGTCTAAGTTAGCTTGTTGTTTAAGTTAGCATGTTGAATTGGGCCAGTCTGTTGAGCCAATTATTTAGTATATTAGTTGAAGGCTAGGCTTTAGTTTTCTTATAAATAACATACTAGTCATCACTTCTCCAACAATATCTAATAATCCTGACCAGAAGGAGAAAGTTGTGTGGTTGAGATCCAATTGTAAACATTATTCTCTAATGTGTAATTGAATCAAGAATCCAGGGTTTTAATCCACTTTGAATTGTATTTCTTCTATCTTTTATTCTACTTTGTGATTTCTTGCTAATAAAGAAATCAATCATACTCTGTTATACTGGCACTGATTTCACAACACACATAAATCAATTTTCATATTTGCTTCAGACTATCAATGAACTACACACACACACACACACACGCGCACGCGCACACACACACACACACACACACACACACACACACACACACACACCACAAACTACATACATAAGCATCTGGACTTTAAGACTATCCTCAAGCTGGGTCACATCCTTAGTAAGACATATCACGTTTTGCACATAAGCATCGTCGACTTCAAACAAACCCCTGGTCATAACTGCACATCTGATTAAGTAGGCCCCAATGTTTTGGGTCAGCTTCTGAGCACCTATAGTCTTT